>NW_012142190.1:4465203-4530337 GCF_000956105.1 Propithecus coquereli | reverse complement strand
CCTTAATTTAGAGATATGGAGTTTAAAAATTACACAGAATTCTTTATGTCTGTAGGGAAAATCAAATATTTTTAAAGTTATTTTTTTTATCCCATGGAATGTTGACATACGTTTCTTTTCATGATTTAAAAGGGAGGGGCTTCAGAATTTAATTATATGAGATTAATCTTAAGCACGAAAACACATTCCTAGAAGAGTTTAAACTATTTTGGCACCCGAAAATAGACTTTAGTTCTTTTAAATCTTGATAAGATCTTTAAGAAAAATAATTTTACTTTTAGTGATAAATCACATTTAAAATATAATGTAAATGAAATAGAAACAATCAAAGCAATACCTAAAACATTCACCTACCCACATGGTTCAGTAGCAAGATCAAAATCCTCAAAATTAAGGGCCCTGAGCCTGTGTCGTGTCTGCAGTTAGCAGATTTCACAACCTGGGAAAGTCCACACACACATCTTCCTTGGTGGTGAAAAGAGGGATTACATTTAGAACATCGCCTCTCAAACCTCACTGTGCCCTCGAGTCACCTGCAAATCCTGTTAAAATACGAGTTCTGATTGAGTAGGTCTCGGGCGGAGCCTGGGAATCTACATTTTCAACAAGGCTTCTGGGGATGCCAGGCTGCTGGCTGTTGATATCACTTTGAGTAATGAACGATTTGAAATCTTTTAAAATTCCTGAAGTCCCAGGGTCCTAGGTCAGGTTTCCAGGGTTCTAGTCTGAAGACTTTGTCATCAGACATCAGCTGGGATGATGGTTCAACTACAGAAGGTGTCTAGGAGTCCTTCGCACTGAATGTGCCCAGTGCTCTTCGCTCCTTCAAAGGTGTGAAGGAGCCAAGGTGCAAAGGTGTGAAGACCATCCAATCTCCCTGGATGGTCTTTGGTGTTCAGTGTTCTCTCTTCATTCCTCCCTGTGCAGGGGCCAGAGCATAGTGGTATTCAAATTCCAGGACATAATGGAATATGCCTTGTGTGACTTCAGGCTCTTTTAGGAATCTGGCCAGTAGTTATTGCATCATCTATCAATCTAAACTCTAATAATTTATCGAGCCCTGCTATGTGTCAGACTCTCTGTACAACGCAAGGTATGTATCATTGTCATTTACTTTGCACATGAGGACACTGAAGCTAAGAGAGAGAAAGTGAAGTGTAGGGTCACCCAGCCAGTAAGAGGAGCCAGGATTTCAATCCAAGTCTCGCTGGCTGCCAGCCTCTGCTCTTCCTACTGTAGCACACTGGCTCTGAGAGGGGGCCTAGGCTGGATTGAGAGGAAGGTTCAAAGGGGCACAGCGCATATTGTGGGTTTCAAAAAATTTTTAATGTAAAAGCACTAAGAAATGAAAAAAAAGCAACACAGAATGAAATGCCCAATGACTCTGCCAGAAATAAGTCTCCTGGGAGTGCAGAGGAGGGAGGAGGTGGTGTTTGCAGTAAGGGCTGGGAAGGTGGCCCAGAGAAGGGAGCCTCTGAGTCAGGTCTTGAAAAATGAGTAGGGACTGAGGGAGTGAGAGGAGAGCTTCATAGGCAATGGGGACGGGGTGGAATCACTTTCTTTCCACATAGGAATAATTTCAAAGGTTTTTAAGACAAAACAGGGAGACTACCAGGACAGGCCTTTAATGCCAGACTGAATTTGGACTTTATCTTTTTTGTGTTTGTTTTTGAGACAAGGTCTTGCTCTGTCACCCAGGCCGGAATGCAGTGATGTGATCATAGGTCACTGCAACCTCCAATTCCTGGGCTCAAGCGATTCTCCCACCTTAACCTCCCATGTAGCTGGGACAATACTTGGCTAATTTGTTTCTTTTAATTTAATTAGAGATGGGGTCTCGTTACATTGCCCAGGCTGGTCTTGAACTCCTAGCTTCAAGCAATCCTCCCACCTTGGCCTCCCAAAGTATTGGGATTACAGGTGTGAGCCACCTCACCTGGCTTTATCCTTTTTATCAGTGGGAGAATCTCTTAATGCTTTTAAATAATATATCAGAACTATATTGTAAAAGGAACAATATATCAGAACTATAGGAAATTAATCTGACAAACATATATGTTAACAGCTAGAGCAGGAGGATAGGAAGTTAGTTTCCTCATCTGTAAAATGAGGGAAAAAATAGTAACTACCTCATAGGCCTGTTTTTAGAATTAGGTGAGATTTGTATGTAAAGCACTCAGAATTAGAATGGTGCCTGACCCACTAGTGTTCAAAAAACATGAGCCATCACTACTTCAATATTCTAGTCATGAGGGTGACTGAGCCCAAATTCTGCATTGATTTACACGTAGCAAATATTATAGTCAACTCTCCACTTTTAGAGCTTCTTAGCGTAGTATCAGGCACATGGAAGGTACTCACTGTGCGGGAGTGTTGTCAGTGTTGTCATTGTTTCCCTCTTCCCCTCTTCCTCTGTCTGGGTGCATTTGTGTCACCTTTCCTCTGTCTTTAATTACCACCAGGGCAGCACAATGACTCTCTTTTGGCTTAAGGTTGCTTTGTTGCTTGTGTGGGTCTTTCCTCCATTAATTCTACTCCAATTATTACACGAGAAGTTTTCCTGAGCATGCTCTCTGCCTGTAGGTACAAGTACGAAGGAAGAGCTTTAATTCCAAGAACAATTTAAAAACAAATGGATGAGTGCAGGTTTTCTAAGAAAAAGAAACTCAAAGTGGGAATTCCCTGCAGAAGAACTTGGGAAAGGCATTTGATATGTATTAGCAGCTGTGAGCTTTCATAGGATAGTCCCCTCTATAAACTTTAGTCCAGGCTTTCTAAGAAAAAGAAACTGAAAGTGGGAATTCCCTGCAGAAGAACTTGATTGGGAAAGACATTTGATACGTATTAGCAGCTTTGAGTTTTCATAGGTTAGTCCCCCTTTATAAACTTAACAGAGTGAAGTAAAAGGCACATTAGACATCATTAGTTAGAACAGAGTCAAATCCAGAAGATGAGAGAGAGAAGAGAAGAGACGGTATGGGGAGCAGGGATAAAGTAACCTTCGGGACACTCGGTCCCCATGCTTCATCCACACTGGGCAGTCAGATGCCCTTGTGCAAATCACTTTGTTTTTTGCAAGCAAGGTGAAAATATCATCCTTCCTATCGGTTTTTCATCCACATTCCATTCTGTCAAAATTTATCATTCACTCCAATGTACCAGGCACTGGCCTAAATGCTGTGATGCAATAATGAGCAGAAATACACATGGTCCCTGCCTTCACGGAATGTATATGCTAGAGGAATAGACAGAGATATTAATCAAATTAATTTCCCCAAAATATCACAATGCAGGTAGGACAGAGACTACAAAGGAGATGGACAAGATGCTCCTTAGGAAAATAGAGAAAATGTTTAGCAGGAGTGGATTACGCCACCATTGGGATAGTGTTCAAAGGAACTGCAAGTTTAAAGGCCCTGGAAAGAAAAGGCCTATGTGAGGAGGATGTGTGTTTGAGGCTGCACGAGGGAGTAAGGGCAGAACCAAGCAGGAACCTGTGGGCCCATTGAAAAGATTATTTTAAAGGATAGTTTCCATAATAAATAAAATGAAGGGCTTACGTTTATAATTTTTAAATCTTTGAAAATTATAAAATGCTGAACAAATAGAAAACAATTTTGTTACCATCACGAGTGTTGTCTTTCTGAGTTATACTAAGAGAATTGCACCAAGTATCATTTTATAACTTTAAAGTAAGCATTTTAAATAAAGTAAGGATTTAGTCCACTGACGGAATCAAAGAACAAGGTTGAACTGTATTTGAGGTCATAAAATACTCTCCAAAGAAAAGAGTAGGTATCCACCTGTTAAGTACACATAAAGTTGTTGATTCCATAGAATCATAAACTCTTAGTTTGGAAGGGACCTTCCTCACTCACCTGTGACATTTCCAATGTGATGGACCACACTGAAGTTGAAAGCCTGTGGGGATGAGGCCCTCCTAACTGTGGAAGGCGGCCCATTCTATTTTATACTTTGAACTTGCTTCAAAGTTCTCACCCATACTTTGGGTCAAACCTGTAGGATGAAGGGAGGGGAGGAAAGTAATCTTACAATGTTCATATACGTAATCTAATGTAACCCTCACTCGAGCTTTATGAGGCTTTACTTCAGTTCAATAGATGAGAACACCGAGGTGTAGAAAAATGAACTAATTTTATTCATCCAAGCCTACATTGTTAATAAAGAGCCTGACTTTGAGTAAAAGTCAACTTGACTCCAAAGCCACAGTGCTAGGTGTTCTAGAACCATACTTTAGAGCCACGTAAAAAATATTTTGAGAGTTACAGCACCCTTTGAAGATTGGACGAAATCTAAATACCTATGTTGCCGAAAAGAGAATATGCGCCCAACATTTTGCATGCACTTCCAGGATCCCAGTGGCCCACAGGTCACAAGTTGATAACCTTCATGCTATTATGTTCATTGGTTAGAACACAAGCTTTATTAGGACAAGGATCATGTTGGTTTTATTCATTGCTGTATTTCGAACACCAAGAACTGTGCCTGACACAGAGCAGGCATTCATTAAGTAGTTGTTAAATGAAAGTGATTCCAAATGCCTGGGCCCGTTCACCTAGTTCCTCAGAGCAGGATGCTAAAAGAACAGTGTAGACAGGGTGCCTCTGTTCGGAATTCAACAGAACCACAGGATGACTTCCCAACCCCAGCCACAGAGGACCTCAAGGGACCTCCCAGGCCCAGCTTTGAGAAATTACAGGCTGAGTTTTGTTTTGTTTCATTTTGTTTTGCTTTTTTACTTTAAAGACAGTTCCTCTTCCTCCATCCTGAAAAAAAAAGGATACTCTCTTTAATAGTTCCTTTTAAAAATTAGAATATGAGGCACATTAGTAGAAATAGCACGTCTGAGTAAATTTTTAGGAAGTATTTGGATAAAAAGTGTTTGGACTACTTTATCCAAATGGTTCTTAGTGTCACTACTATTATTATTTAAATGGATTTTGCTTGTTGTTTTGAGACTAGAACTTTAATATGCTTATGTATACAGTCATGTGTCATTTAATGACAGGAATACAGTGCATTGTTAGGTGATTTTTTCACGCAGCGTCATAGAGTGTGTTGACACAAACCTGATGGTGTATCCTACTACATACCTATGCTATATGGTATTGCATATTGCTCCTAGGCTACAAACCTGTACAGCATGTTACTGTACTGAATACTGTAGGCAATTGTAACACAATGGTAAGTGTTTGTGTATCTAAACATAGAAAAGGTACAGTAAAAATATGGTATTGTAATCTAATGGGACCACTGTCATTGACTGAAACGTTATGCAGTACAAGATTGTATTTGTAAAAATGGCAGCTCTTAGGAAATAATTGTAAGGGTATTATGTGGTATCTACCCCAGGTTTTAAAACCAGAAACAACCAAAAAGATGATTTCCTATAACTACAAATTGGATCTATGCAGTTGACAGCTCTTGCCATGCCCGTTGAATATTACTCCAAAAGGCAACATTCAAGAAGCAATACAAAATCCTTTTTCAACTAGTTTGTATTTTCCTGGCTTAGATTCTGATCCAGTTGACACAAGAGTAGAAAAGGAATTGATAACCAGATATGCTTGGTCTGCTTACATATTGATATGAAATATATGTCAGTATGTATGCATATACACATATAAACCATTTTGTAGATTTGGAAAGGGAGCCCCTAAGAAGTTAAATAAACAGCTAGTGAGTGGTGAAGGTGGGGCATTTTGGTGTTTTGCAGCAGGAGAGTAATAGGATCAAAGTGGTATCCTGAGAAGCTAAATGTTCCATGGTGCCCAGGGTGGATGGGGTGGGAGCCAGACCAGACACAGAGACACAGTGAGACCGTCAGAGTCCTTTAGCAGAATGCAGGCAAAATGCAGCAAGGAGTTGATGAGAGGCATTTTTAAAGAAGAATCAATAGACTTATTTAGTTTTCTCCTTCCTGGAGGCAATTGTTTTGAACGCTGTGGTTTTGCCTAACTGTATTAGGTGCGAGGGAGTTCAAGCCATGTAAGACAGTATCTAGCATCTTTGTGCAGATGCTTCTTGCCTCTTTATTTTCCATCTGCAATACACAGAGGCAATTGGAAAGAAATTGAGGCTGAGGCTCCTTCTCCACACCCCCTACCCTAAATCACTGGTTAGGCTTAAACCTCTCATTACATAGGAATGTAATTAGTCATAGGATAGAATATTTGGAAAATGGAAACTGAAGAAATATTACCCATAATTCCACCATCCTAAAAATGGCTATGATTATTTTTAGTGTGTTTTCTTCCAAGCTTTTTTTTGCTATGCATTTTTATTTTAATTTTTCAAAACTTGTAATCTTGGTACACACCATCACTTTGGTCCTACTTTTTCACTAATCGCAATGTACTGATTGATTAATGGAATGCCGGGACTGGATTTTCTAAGACAATCCATACTGAAAAACAAGCCAAAGCCAAGGACAGCCCTGGAGACCCCCAAAGCCGGGGAATGAAAGAGGGTGTTTTAAGTTCGTTGAAGACTGAGAGTAGCTTTTGGTATGCTCTATCCTTCTGTACAGCAAACACAGTTTTGGTGCTCAGTGAATATTCTCCTATGATTGATTAGTGTTGAGTCATCTTGGTGGGGCAGCTAAGGAGAAGGTAACCACGCCTGGCTGTGTGTGTTGTACTTGGTCTGTTTAAACAGGTCTGGGCCATAAGACACAGTGTGATCGTGGTGGTGCTCTGGGAGGTTGGCCAGAGGCCACTGTGTGCTATGATAAGCATCAAGCTCTGAAGATAAAACGTAAAAAGTCTTGGGAGAGTCTCTGTATTTTTATACATTCATATATTCTCTAATAGAAAAGGACTCCCCCAGAAAAGCTGTAGAAAACAGGCACAGCAATGGATGAACCTGGAGGACATCAAGCTAAGTGAAATAAGCCAGGCACAGAAAGACAAATACCACATGATCTCACTTATATGTGGAATCTAGAAAAGTCAAACTCACAGAAGCAGAGAGTAGAGTGGTGGTTGCCAGGGGCTGGGGCGGGGGACAGGGGTTGTGGAATGGGGAGATGTTGGCAATCCAAACTTTTAGTTATAAGACGAATGAATTTTGAGGATCTAATATAGAGCATGGTGACATAGTTAATAATACTGTATTGTATACTTGATAAGGGAGTAGATCTCAAGTGCTACACACAAATGAAACTGTGAGGTGATGGATCATGGTGATTTTTTTTGTTTTTTTTAAAATATTTAATTGACAAATAAAGATTGTATATATTCGAGGTATACAACATGTTGATTTGATATACATATGCACTGTGTGATGATTCCTGCCATCAAATCAACACATCCATCACCACCCATGCTGTACCTTAGATCCCCTACATCGTGGTGATTTGAAATACTAATCTCTCTTACGAATTGAAAAAGATGTACAGTGTGGGGAGGTTTTTAGGTTTGTTTTTTTCTTCGTGGCCTATTTTTCCCCAATATTGTCTTCCCTACTTTCTCACCCAGGTATGCATCCCCCCAGCCTCAGCGCTAGCACCGCTTTTCCTGCTGTACGGAATGACTCCATTTTGTTCTGACTTAGCTGTCTCTCCTCTGCTCCCCTGGGCACCCTCTGCACACCTCTGTTGTAGCACCAGCAGTGCAGTCCTGTACTGGTAACTGTCCTCAGCTTTTGCCATTATAAATCATTGCTGAGAAGATGGACAGAGTCTTATTCATCTTTGTACAGTCCATGCCCAGCACTTGCCTGGCATGAAGTATCCATTAGAAATATTTGACAAAGGGTAAACAAAAGAAGCAGTAGCATCAGTTAGTTAGTGGCTTTGTCTCTGTTGCTGACAAACAAGAAGCCAGAAAAAGAAATCATGTTTTCATCACGTCACCATCACCTTTGGCTAAATTATTCCTCCCAACTCAATGGAACCTCCCCTTGCTGCCCAGCCCTAAACCCTAAGGCCTAAGCCCTAAAGGTGTCTTCCCAGAAACCTCAGAGTTCCATGAACACCTAGATCTAGACCTCTAGAGAGCTATTTTGCTGCCCTTTCAAATTCGTAGTGCTCCTCCTCTATGGGATTTTTTAAAAAAATGTTGTTGCTCTTCTTTGCACCACTTTCCATTCTTTAAAGTATAAATGGATGGTCTTCTATTAGGAATTAGGAAAGAAAACATTCTATCATATTCTTTGGTGTACTTAGCTGGATTTATCCAAGAAAGTACATGCAGTTTAAATATATGAGAAATGCAATTTCATTTTTAATCCCACACTCTTATTCCTCCAGAGTTTCTGAGCCATAGTTATTTCCAAACTTTACTCAATGCTCAACTTTATGACACCATCCAGGAAGGGACCACAATAAAAATGAACACAGAACTCAGGGCAACAGGCTAGAGTACATAACCGTGTGCATGTCAGTGGGAAAACCCAAAGACTTACAGCACAGATGATGGGGAGAATCAAAGGATTTTCAAAAGGATCCATCCTAGTATTTCTTTAATGAGCCACTTCTCTTGTGTATTCAAATTATAATTTGAGTTAACATTAAGAAAAGATATTCACTGTTGTTCGAGCTCAGGGAAGAGGTTATAGAATCCTACCTGAGGTAAAGGGAAGTAAGTCTCTAAGCACAGACAAATTTTACCTAAGAGACTAAAAACTCCCTTCTAGTAATTTAGCAACTCATAAAAAAGAAATGAGCAATTGCTTTTTTTCCAATTAGTACAAAAATAAGTAGGTTCTAGACAATACCAGATAATAAATTAATCAAAATCTCCAGCAAAATTATTGAAAGAATTATTAAAGAGATTTGTATGAGCATGAAAAATAGAGGTGGTTTATAACCCAGATGCAGTTTGGGTCCACAAAGAACAAACAAAGTTAAATTAACGCAGTTCCCCGTTTGGGTAATGTAGCAAGACAAGCCAGTCACAGGAAGGCGGTAGACACAGTCAGTGTGTGATGGTCTTGGGACTTTCTGCCACGATATTACCGTGGAAAAATATAGGCTAGAAAACAAGTCAGCTTGGAGAACTGCATCTGGTTGGATAGCTATTTCCGTAAAAAACAGACCAATGGACTGAAGTCGCTTAGAAAGGGTCAACTGAACATTGTGGTAGTGGGCCCAGTGCTGTTCAACTGTTCAATTAAAGGCAAAGCAAGAGTGCTTATGAAATTTGTAACTGATACAAAGCTAAGGCAGATATTACCAAACATGTTCGATGCCCTTTGGCCCCTCTCTGTGGATCAAGGGGTTACTCATCCCTCCAGGCTCCCTAATTTTCATAAGGGACCTTAAACTGCCCCCTGTTTGATGGTCAAAGCATATATTTTTGCCACTAACCAACAAAGTGAAATATGTATAGTTAAGCCTCTTTCCAGAGAATAAAACCTAGAATTACCTGCTGTCCAATCCTTATTCAATCCAAGCTGTTATATCAACAGCAAAACCAACAATATTTATAATGATTGCCTAAAAAGCATGCATCCATTCCTCTAGACATTCTAAATTTCGTCTTTGGGGTAATTCAGATCATCATTTATTCAACCAATTGCTATTGATTTCCTACTCTATGCCAGGCCTTATGGTAGGCATGAAGTACGTAGAATGTAAATGAAGTAGACATGGTCTCTCTACAACAGTCTATGGTGGAAAAAATAAGCCACACATAGGTCAATGAGGAAACACGTATGTAATTATAGATTGGGAAAGGTGCCATGGGGACAACAAATGGGGTGCTGCTTCCACTTAGGTGAAATGAGCAGGGACGGCCTGCCTGAGGATGTTTGCGGAGAAGGCCTAGAGTGGGAAGGGCTCCATGCAGAGGGTTCTGGGCTGAGAAGTGGCATGTGCAGCAGAGTGGAGGAGGCCAGCCAGGAGACTGGCAATGGGGCGAGTGGTAACCAGGGATTAGATTGTGCAGGACCTGGTGGGCCAGGTGAGGAATTTGGACTTTGTTCCATGTGCGATGGAAAACTCTTGAAGTGTTTTAAGCAAGGAAATGGTGATATTATGATATTGTCCAATATATGACTTAAAAGATCCCAGAGAAGAGCATACTTGAACTATGGTTTTCGGAAGCATTCACAGAAATTCATGTTCCTAAATAATGCTTCATTATATTATTATTGACATCAAAGGATACAATTAAGAAACCATGAACTAAGTTTTGTTACCAAACCCAGTATCATTGAGGTTGCTGATTCTTTATAAGGACCCAGGAAAATCTTCCCTGGGGTTGCAATACCTGGCGATTTGTGTTCATTTTGACTCACTATTTTGTTTTCCATTTATGTACAGGTTGAATTTTGTCATGAGTCTTGCTTCCTTTGTCTTGCCCACCTCCAGCAAATGTAGAGAGTTGTGTGGCTTGTATTTCTGTGATCTGATTTCACCCCTGGCTTTATTGTTTTCCTCTTCTTACTTTAACTTTTTCAAAGTCACTTGGTTGTTTATTTTTCACTTTTATAATATAGGAGTTTGTTGTCGTTGTTGTTAGCCACCGGAAATAAAAAGGCAGAAATAAATAGTTGGAGGAGAAAGTCAGGAATTGGAAATATCTCAACAATTCCAATAAGTTTAAAGACCTATGCATAAGTTCAAAAGGTCACTTGGTAAGTACAGAAGACAGAACATTCACCTAACAGCAGATTTTATGAAAATACATAAATACCATGCAGCTTAAGCACTTAGATCCTCTATAAAACAGCATGAGGCAATAGAAATAGCTTCCCACACTTCCCTTAACATGTGGTGTAATGGTGACTTTCTTTTCTGTATTCTTTAGCAGACAGTTCCTTGAGGGCAGGGACCACATTGTACTCACCTTTGTACCTTCTATACTTTTGCACTGCAGTGCTGTGCAGGCATTCAGTCAGTGTTAAATTCATGAATGAGTGAATATAGATTATAAAAAATGAAACCTCCCACAGTCTCAGACTGGATTGGCAAAAGTACAACACCTTGAATGCAGGAAGTATGCACACATTGTATACATACTACCGTGCCTGGCCATGTCTAGAGCACTAAGCATAGAGCAGGTGCCTGCCTATTTTTAAAGGGTTACTTCAGACTGCATAATATCCGAAAGAGAACAGTCAGCGTGATGAATAATTAGAAGTCGTGTGGTTAATGAAAAGAAATATTACAAAAGAAGATCCTTGTAAGGAGCATGTTGGCTTTCTACAGACATTTGAAGGACAGTCCTATAGAAGAAGGAAAAAATTTGTCTTGTCTAATTCCAAATGGCAGAATCAGAGGCAGAGTATGGAAATTAAAAGGAAGAACTTTCTCCCACAGCTTGGAGTCCTCTGATATCATATACTCTGTATATGTAGGAAGAGAATTATTTAATTGATCTCATGGGGGAACTGTAATAGTTGAGTAGATGGATTAGAAGATGTGTAATAATCCTTCTAATTCCAAGATGTAGAAACTTTTTGCCCATAGTGGTTGCAAGAAACAAGTGGATTCCGTATGAGCATGCAACAAGTTAATGTGCCACATAATGACTGTTTACAGGTATTAACATGACTGGTAATACTAAAGGGTTTTGTATTAGTCATGAAGATGTTTCTGAATGCAATAGATTTTAACCAAGCCTCATGGATGGAAGAGTGGGGAATCACACAATTCTAGATCTGCAAAACAACCGAGAAAGTGAAAGAATTCTGGTTTGGCTGGAATGGGTGGGTGTAGGTAATGATCCTAGGACAGGACAGACCAGGCTGCTGGCCATATGGGTTGGAGCTGATGGTTGGGTCCCCAGGGCATGGGAGCAGAGCACGTGCCTCAGGAGGCCCATAGACAGGAAAATCGCCAAAGACAGTAAGGAGGGCTGAGAGACAAAGTACAAGAATTCTATGACCACTCACAAGTCTTTGTGGCAGGATCTGGACTCCAAATTGGAGCTGCAGGCTGGGGAAGCTGCTGAGAAAAAGATCCAATCTGTGCCCTTTCGTGTTAGTATCTCTGGGTTCCCCGCATTGAGCACTGGGCATGTGGTGTGTGCAGACTGGGAGGACTTATTGGCACAGAGTTGGGCACACACATCACAAACCAGTTGGTGAAAATCTTCAAAAACTGAGCTTCAGAGCCCACAGGAAGGCTTTGACATCAACCCACAACTTTTGGATTCACGTAATTTCGAAAGCAGCCCTCCAAGTCAGTTCTGCATTTTTCCGCCTGCCACGTGTATCTCAAACATTTTCCAACTTGGCAGAACTACCGTGGCTCCCTCTGAACAGACTGACAAGGAGGCTGGAATGTGTGTGAAGGAGTAGAAGCAGCAGCAGACAAATGTACGCACAGCGAGCCACTCCTGGCTTCTGTGAAAGCACTCCTTAGCTTTCTGCCCTGAGTACATAAGATTCCAGTGAGTGCTGATCTGGGATCATCTATCAAAAGACTTGAAAATCTTAAATACCAACAATTTTGTTTAGAGGTCAAATTTCTGAGTTTTGACTATATTTGGAGTGTTTGGATTGAGGATGAATGCCATGGAAAAGGCAAGGCTCATGCTGAGTTAGCCTTGAAGAAAAGCAGAAAGCACAAGACCAACAAGCTACCCCACAAAAGAAGAGTTGTCAAAGGGAGGTTAAGGTGACCTGCTTCTTCATTTTAGGATTGGGGAGCGCGTCTCTAGTCCTCAGCGATGGGTCACTCCTAAGAGATCCATGGCTCTCCTTGATTAACTAATGGCTCTGGTCTCTGTCCTTCTTACCTTAAGACACCAGATCAAATCACCATGGGATTTTAGCCATCTCATACCCCATTCCATTTAGATATTCCAGTGTCACATGTAATTAAATAGAATTAGATGATTTTCAGTCTGTTCTTCCAAAATGCTCTCCCCTTTGCCTTGTCAGTGCTGCAGTTTTTCCTGTCCCTGATGTGTGATAGTGGAAAGAACGAGAATATCACCAGCTTGGAGATACACTGTGGCCCTACACTTGCTATATGACCTGGGCCATTGCTTCATCTCCATGAGTCTTAGCTTCCTTTACATAAAATCAGATGCCTCAAAAGTTTGCTGTGGAGATCAATTAAAAACATGAAATGTAAATAGTGTGAGGCCTGGCACACAGTAGGTGTTCCTTTCCCCTTTTCTTTCTTTTCTTTTTTGTTCTCTTTCGTTCAAAATAGTCATCTGTTTATTCCATCTCTGAGATGGTCTGAGCGAAGACTGCGCTTGATGATCAGATTAGGAGAGAGGAAAAGGAGGTGAAAACTAAAAACGAGTGCTGTCCATTTTCCTGATTTCTAAAGGAATTAGAAAGGAAGAAATACATCATCAGCCTTAGAAGATGCACTTGTGTTTCTGGCACTCTCTCCTTCTGTCTGATTCCTCAGGACCTCACTCCCTCACCAGTGAAGGGGACCAGCTCTCAAGGGCATGCAGAGGGGACAGGCCCAGAGAGATAACCAGCAGTTTCTTGCTTCTAGTAGAACATAATTGCCCACTGCAGTGGTAATTCTTCTAGCACTGGGACTAAATGGAAAAAAAAAAAAAGGATTCATTGAAAGAGTATGGGTTTCACAGCAATGGCAATACATTAGCATAAAACAAGGTACTAATGACATGCTAATGAGAAAATAATGTTAACCTATGTGCTTCAAACGTAGTACTTTGGAAATACAAAATGGCAAAAATATGGTGAGCAGGTACACAGATTTATAGATACTATTTGAACCATGAAATAAAACTGTAGGGCCTTGTATATGCATAAGGAAGACCAAGTTCTTGATACATTATCCTTTCTAGATCCCCTCATCAAAACACTGACTGAGTTTTTTTTAAATTAGGCTTTATTCTAAGTTGTCTTTCTTTTAATCAGGGAATATAAATTCCTTTTTCTTCTTAATTTAAGTTCAATTCTTGTTTTTCGTGGCCAGTGTCCTATGAAATATTACATCTCATGTTGTTGCATTTGCTTATGTGTCAAAGAATATGTATTTCTGATCTTGATATTTTCAGAACAAGACACCCTAGGACTTTCAACACATTTCTTATTATGCAAAAAAGGAGGCAATGTAAGTTTTTTTGCCCCCTAGTAACCTGTCCCTGATAAACTGCAGTGTTTTTAAGGAAGAATCATTCCATTTCTTTCTAAAATATAACCAGGTTAACAATGAGCTGCAAGGTTGGCATTGGGAATGGCCAGTCTTTCTTTAAGTGCAATTCAGAGCTGTGAAACAGCTACATATTATTTCCTGCCTTTTCTTCACCTTTCCTTGGTTTCCCAGAATATGTCCAATGTTCCCAAATTCCGTGTTTCTCTCTTCTTTCTCCCTCCATCCTTCTATTCCTTCCCAGCAAAAAAAGTGGTAACTGCCAAGTATCCAGCTTGAACAAAAGGTTTACGACAGGGATACCCCCAATGTCAGACTATCAATCAAAAGCATGTGCACAAAGTGGCTGACATGAGCACCTCAGTCAGATGGCAACCAGTGCTGAGTCTAAGCTGGGTCCACAGACCTTCCAGGCATCTAACATTGCCATATAGTGCTAAACCTTTCTCTGTTCATGTCTGTGCTTTTGCCAAATCACTAGATCTTAGATGTTTTTCACCTTCTACAAAGGATCCTGTGGAACAGAAAATCTTCTGCCCAAATCCTAAATAAGAATGGAAAGTGCACAGTATGGTCCAGCAAGAACTTCCTTTCCTTTTCTGCTATGATGCCAACTTGAAAACTAACACTTGCTGACTCTTGCATAGTCATTGGAAGAGGCTGACGATTGCCATGAGAGAGTGTGTTCTAGCACTAGGCCCTAGAGATCTTTAACTTGTTTATTTACACAGTGGGACGGTTACACAAGTTGAGCTGTTTCTCAGAATTGGGCCAGCAAAAATTCATGCAGGGAAAGGGATTAAGCTAAATACTAGTACAGAGCTGTAGTAACAAGAATTGGGGTCCTAATTTAAGTCCTGTTAGACTTTTAATTTGGAACTAATTTAGAAGTAATTTCTTATTATTAGGACTATAAATCTCCAGCCAGGCAATGTTTCAGTTTGAGTCAGCCGAATGTAAAGGCAACTTGGCCATATGCTTTTTTATCAAAGAACTTTATTCATTCAGCCCCAAGCTCAGAATTCCGTAACATGTTTTCTATGGACTTTTTTTCTCTTCACATCAAACAATATTAAAGGGGAAAACTCTGGAAAAAAATCTTAATGACTCCCATATGTATACTCAGATATGACCAAATTGAGTTACTAGCAGTTTCCTTAAACACACACTCTAGTTCCCGATCTGCGCACAGGGGCACAGATTCTCCTGCAAAGCCTCCCAAGCCTCTGCCTCTCAGAATTCCCCCAACCCCATTTTTTTAAAGCCTATACAAATGACATCACCTCAGTCAAAAATAATATTGCTCGTCTAGCATGGTGTTTATGCCTTTTTTAAAGACTTTTCATATATGGTCCCGTGTAACAAGCTTTTGTCTGACTTCTCTATTGATGCTTAGCAGGTGGATGACAGTGTATTTGCAAGGATCTTTGCACTTCTGCAATGACTCTTGGCAGTGTCTTAAATATGATATGTACTTGGGAAGAATTTTGCTTCTTGGTGATTTAAAAATTGGGGGAGTAGAAAAATTAAAGAGGCATGAACGCTTAATAAGTAACACTAGTGTCTTTTGCCTCTCGGAGTCTTATCTGTAAGAGCCCTCATCTCCCAACCCATGAGGGTCAGGTGTCTGAGCTGTATTTATTTACTCCTGGTGTTAAAACACTTGATGTTTATTTTTCACTGGAAAAGCTTTTATTGGATTCATTGCTTTTTACTGAAGGGTGGTAGTTTATACTCAGCTGTGAATGCTTGTTCGAAGTAGTCTTTTATTTAAGACATTTATCACCGTCCATTTCTCACCTGGCTGCAAAAAGAAAGTGAAGGAACTTTGTCTGACTTTTACAGCCTGAAAGGTTTCCTATGCCTGGGGCTTGTTTTGCTTCTCCTGACTTTTCTCTTCCCTCTCTCTTTTTAACTCTCTTAGTGAGTGCTGCTTTGGGTGCCTGGTGGGGTCTGAGGCACGTCAAACACTTGCGTTTGCTTTCAGCATCGTGTGGGGGATCCCGGCTGCTGGCGCTGCCTCTCCTTGGGGCTTGGAGCTGACTGTGAACGGTCCCATTTCTCCCTCTTCCTCTGATTGGCTCTCCGAGGTCATGTGAGGGCCCCGGGGGTTGGAATTCGGAGTTGTGGCTTTGGCACTCCTTTTTCTTTTTAAAATCGCCTGGTCTCTCCTGGGCTTGGTGCGTTGCTGTTTGACTGAGGCTGGGGACACACGGAAACGGCCACAGGCAGACTGAGGTGGCAGTAGGAAATCCGCCTGCGGGGATGTTCAGGCAGGTGCCCAGGACCCCAGCCTCAGGCTGCTACTATCTAAATGCCATGACACCTGAGGGCCAGGAGATGTACTTGCGATTTGATCAGACTGCAAGACGCTCTCCTTACAGGATGAGCCGGATTTTAGCGCGCCACCAGCTAGTGACTAAAATTCAACAAGGTGAGTTTCCGGCAGTGGAAGGCTGTTTGCTCATTCTGATTTCTGTTGGCTCTATTTCATGCTAACCCAGTTTTTGAAAAATGATTGTTTTCACTTTACAATATGTGGATTTCTATGCCACGTGACACGTAACTTTGAAAAATAACTTTAGGCTGCCGTTTTTAAGCAAACAGTGACAGCCCTTAGCTGCCACATAACTCAACATAAAGTGCACAGAAAACTTCACGGTGGGACAGTGATTCATAAATTACAAAACTTACGTGTGTCTACAGAACGCATGGGAAAGGCTTACTGAGTGTGTGTTCTAGGAGCTTTTCAGCAGGTTCCTCTTACTCTGTCATATTTAGAACACGGACACTTGTTTAATTAGGGAAGGGGTGGGGGACTAATGTCCACCCTACCCTGACCAGAGTATTTAGAACATCCTTTGTAAAGAGAGGAAAGAATTCTATTCTTAAGGCCATCAGGCTGACAGCTAGAATCACATTCTCTTCCTGTTCGTATGTTTATGTCAGTAGTTGCCACTGATTTGTTGATATTACTTTTCTGGTAAAGGATAAATGAATTTGTTCACCTCAATACAAATCCTGTGACCTGTGCATAAAACACTAGCTTCCTAAGCCAAAGAGGAGAGAGTATTGATCATAAGCTTCTAGATGTTCTTTTTATTGTCAGCCCCCCAAAAAATACAAGCATGGAAGGCTGGAAATTACTAAAACTTACCTTTCTCCAAAAAAAAGTTTGAAACATCTTCTTATAGGATAGGTCCATGGAAAGTAGAAAAATGAACATTCCTAAGAAGCTCCTAACACGCACATATTTGTAATCAGTTAATGACCACCCTTCTCCTGAACTGAAAAAACAGCTAAATTATTATCACTGGTGTGATGTGAGTTTACAAGGAATTTCTAGAGGCATTATAAAAATACAGCTTCCACTTAAATAAATGAGCTTAAGAGTATATTGAATTTTAGAGGGGAAGTTGGGGTTTGTAATCGTGAAAATCTTATTGTAATGTTTCCAAAAAGAACAATATGTATTCTAGTGAGCTTCATTTGATGAGATTGTTTCCTTGGAAATTAGGATTTGTTTTTAAAGGTTCAGGAACTAGTTATGTGTAAAGGATACTGGTCCTACATACCGGTCTGATTTCAGGAAGGATATTATGTCATTCCACAAACTCTGTGTGCAGGTCTTGATTGAATAGAAACAAAAGTCATCATTTCCCTGTGGCTTGATTTAAAAATACATTAGGCTTAGAATAAAAACCAGCTACATTTTAGTTTTAGAAATTTCTGACAATATTGCTTTACCAGATGCTATCATTCTTACAGACATAGGGGCTTAATAACTCTTTGCTGATGGTCTATCATCCACAATCTGTAAATGGTCCTCAGCATGCTTATAAAGTGCATGTCACATTAGAAATATTGCATAGAACTAGTTGAAATTGCTTTGCAAACTTCCTTAGATGTATTTAACAATAATGTATTTCATTAAAAATTACGTATGTTCTTTTTGGAATGAGGTTATTTTTTCACTAAAGATTTGAAGCTATGCACACACTCGTCATTCATTGAAAGCCCCCTCTCACAAAGACATATGAACACTCTAGATCTATGTTTCATTTTATTTAATTAGAAAATTTGAGCATTTCCGACCTTTTTATACTGGGCAATGGAATGTTTGAAGCCAGTGAGTGAATACCTAAAACTTAAAAGTGATAATAAAGATCATAGGGAAGCAAGAAAGAATTCTAATAGTCTAGTGTTTCAGAAATCATTATTTATTAATGTCATATAACTGTGGTAAGACAATGAGAAAGTTGATGCAAAATGATTTTATTGGGTTTACTATATTAGAAGATTGGTTTACTGTAATAGTACAGAAGATGGACTGAGCATTTATAATGCATCAGGCTCTGCTCTGAGAACTCTGTGTAAATTGTAATTTATTTTTCCTCAAAAAAATCCTTACAGTTAAGTTCTATTATTATACCCATTTTAAAGATGAGAAAACAGAGGTACATAGAGTTCCAGTAACTTGTCCAAGGTCACATAGTAGGAGCTGGTGTTTGAATATAGGTCTAGAGCCCATGCTCTGTAATACACTAGACTATTTTATAGTTTTTATAATGGGTGCTGAAGTACTGAACCTATGACTGAGTTTGTGATTATGTAATATACCAAGGACCTTTTAGCCTTTTCTACTCAGGATACAGCAATGAACCATATTACAGAATTAGAATTGGTCACTCATTATGAGATTTCCCATGAGGTTATATTTCTCGAGTGTTTTTATGCTCCTTGATCAGTTAGTACACGATAGCACAGGATGCCAAGTTATTTTACTAACAGCTTTTAATCATTCAATTAAAGTTTATCAAGTGCACATACAATTAATAACAACATTATTTTTGTATTTTGCATACTAGTATCTTGAAATGACAGCCACATCAGTGAAATTGTTTGCATTACTCTCCTTTAGATCTTTCAAGGAAGAGTTAGCATTATGTTAATATAATTTGAGCCATCATAATTTCTCATGGCTGTTGGGGACAGTGCAGACAGAGTAAGTTGCTTCCCACTGACCTCATTATAGTGAGATAATCATTGAATGTCATGGACATGATTCAACAGCAGATACACTCATGGGGAGGGAAAACAAGGAGAAATAAAGGAATCTTTGATGATGCACAGGATCAGAATTAATTACCCAAACCCAAGATGAATCTAAACTTGCTCATCTTAGAGTATACTCCAAAACATACATGCATCATTTCCCTAGCCTGTTTTTTAGTTCTGGAGTTTCAAGTCAAGTTAAAAAGAGAGGAGATGTTTAAAAGAGTGTGTTGTTTTACAGAGTGAAAGTTTATTGTAAGTCATACTGCCCACAATCCCTACCCCACATTCTTGCTTGAATCAATAGGGAAATTGTTGTAGAGAAAGAGAATGGAAATAATAATGGTCCTTATTTCCCTCTCTGGCAAGCACTTGGGAGTGGAGAGCAGAGAGGATGCTGGGGGTGGAGTAATACCATGTTAGGCCAAGAGAAGGGAGAATTGGATTTTTTTCCCCAATATTTTTTATTGTGGGAAAATACATGTAATATTAAATTTGCCATCTTAAGCATTTTCAAGTGTACAGCTCAGTGGTATTAAATATACTCATAATTCATAATGTGCCACCACACTACCACCAATCTCCAGAATTCCTTTCATCTTGCAAAACTGAAACTCTGTACCCATTAAATGGCAATTCCTCATTCCTTCCCTCCTCTCAGCCTCTGGCAACCACCAGTACCACCAGTCTACTTTCTGTCTATATGAATTTGACGACTCTGAGTACCTCAGATAAGTGGAATCATTCAGTTTTTATGTGACTGGCTTACTTCACTTTGCACAATGTCCTTGAGGTTCATTTATGTTGTAGCATATGACAGAATTTCCTTCATTTTTAAGGTTGGATAATATTTCATGGTATGTCTATAGCACACTGCAGGGTTTTTTTGATATTCTCAGTAGCCATCCTAATGGGTGTGAAGTGGGAGACTTGGATTTCTATATCATTATTTGACGGTTATGATTTATTGGGTACAGATTCACCATCTTTAAAGTCTATACACACACACACACACACACACACACAATTTGGAAAACCCAAATCTAAGCAGATATATGAATGTGATTACTTGCTTTTAGAAAGAATTTATCATACTATTAAACTTTTTATTTTATTTCAAGTGCTTAGAAAGCAGGATGAGATGGCTTAGATTGCAGTAAAGTCCGCTGAACCAGGAAAAGGAGACAGGGAACCAGGCTCAGTGACATGCCCTTATTTCTTTATAGTGTCACATTCTAGAACTTCACTAGGCCTTCGTTTCTTGATGAGAAAATGAAATGGATGGATTATAATTGCTTGCTTTATTCTCATTCTCGAGTTCTGGAATTCTCTCTGTAGTTAAGTCAGTAACTCCTTGAACAAGAGTGTAGACAGCAGGGAAACTTAAACCTAATATAATAGAACCTGAAAAGGAAATAGAGCAGCTTTATTATGTGGAATAAATCAATGGCTTATAATTTATCTGCAGTTTGTCAAGGAAATGGTAAAGTGCAAATCAGATTTTTGTTCTGCCTCTGCCACTAATTTGTTCTGTGATTCGGGGGAAGTCACAACTTCTCTGGACCTTTTTTTTTTTCCATAACATAAAGGGTTTGGATTAAAGATCTTTGAAGTCCCATCATTTTGAAATGTCTAGGATTCTGTGATCATAGGTATCACCTTAAGAGAAAGACAATTCTTATTTACGTTTTCCTTATGACATCGTTCTCACATACCTGGACATGCATCTTTGATATCTCTGTAATGCCCTCATTATCAATTTAATAGAAATGATAGGAGGTCCAGTCTTATGGGCTACTTAAATGGCCATAGAACTATAAAGAAGCTGGAAAATACCTTCCTTTCTCAGGAGCCCAGGCCTGCAAAGTGGAGTTGTCGCCATGTCTGGCCTATGGCAAGAACAGAAGGGACTGGTGAATGCCCGTGTGTGTGTGTGTGTGTGTGTGTGTGTGTGTGTGTGTCCTGTTTTCACAATAAGCACTTTCTTTTTTAAAAATGTAGAATATAGAAAATTGCACTGCTAGGGAAAGGAGTGAAAGTTGGACTGTCATTTTCATTGACTTTTTATCTGAGACTATTTTTCAATAGATACAGCATCTGAGTTGAATTCCACTAGAGTGGAATATACTGCCTTTTTTCTTTTTGTCCCCAGGGAATGCAAGTGGGCATGAGTAATATATTCTCCCTCATGACTCTGTCAATTGGTATCCTGGGAATTTGCCCAGCCTAAGTGGTGAACATCACCCATCCCTGGTGGGTGAGACCCCACCAACTGGGTAGCATCAACCTAAATTAAACAATCATTTGTTCTTTTGGAATTGCCCTTTGTCTATGTTTAGTACTTTCTTACCCGACTACTTTCAAAACTGGAGGGTGAATGCACTGACTGAAAGACAGATGGAACACAGAAAGCAGGCTGAGAATGCATCAGTCATGTATTGCTCAAGTTCTGTATAAAAAAAGAGAAAAGTGTGGCAACTGTCATAAATTCACATTTTATGAATCAGAGCCTCTTTTTATTCCATACTGGTGATGGAAGGGCCCCACACAGAAAGGATACTGTTTAACCAAAGTTATAGGAAAATCTGCTCAGTGCATTAAATTAACTAACTTTGAACAGCATTTTGCAAATTATTTCACAGTAAAATTGTGAGCAGTCAAGAAATGAGTGCTAGAAGGAAATTAGCAAAGGGGCAATGTGCTTATAAACAAGTACAACTTGAGAGTTTCACTTTAACCAAATTGTGGGTCCAATGCCTACATGTCATTGCTTTATAGCTTACACATTCCAGATGCAAGCAGTTACCAAATTTGGATTCTGCGACTTTAGTTTAAGTGAATAGAGATTCATTTTTCTCATACCTTCTCCTCTCATCATCAGTGCTTTAATTCTTAGTAAATTCTGGATGGTTATCAACTCTTATAATGCAAGTTTCCTCATTTTCTTAGCAAATTCATCATGGACATAGAGAAGCTCAGGACAGAAAAAACGTCACCACTGGTGGTCTTAGCAGTATCAATTGATGACCCAAAACGAGTTTAATAAGAGAGCAAATGATAAGTGGGTTTTGGTAAACCTCTTATATAAAGAAAAAATGGATAGGTGGGGATTTAATGGAGACAGTTCATTAATGAGGCTACACACCATCTCTGTGTTTAATTAGCTATGAAAACACAGTGGCAAGACTGTTGAAGGAGATACAAGAACAAGGAAGAAGAACCCACCATGAACCACACACCAGATATTTAAATGAAATAAGGATCATATAAAAATAGTTTGCTGTTTCCCCAGAGGCAATGAGAACATGATTTTGGCATGGGTAAAGATATCATATATTAATTTACATTCTACCTCTTTACCAAAAGGATTTGAGGTAGTTTAGGGAAGAATATACAACTCAAGATTATAAAAATAGAAATCTGATGAAAAGAAAAATGTTGGTTAATTAGTAATATAAAAATAGGAATATAAAATATAAGGCCCTGAGTAATTATTAAACATGGGCTGAAAATTTGACTTGAGTTCTTCCCTGATGTAAGCAAAGAGGAAAACACCACCAAGGGATGATTTACCATGTCCATAAGATAAAAACATACCAGCCAAACTTTTCCTGGGAATTGATATTTGGGAGAATTTTCTCCCAAGAACTTGACATATGAGAGCAATTTCTCATACAAATCTCATAAAGGGCACACTACAAGCTACACAGGATGGTGCCTTCAAACGATTCCTACTGTAAATTCAGTAGCGAGTCTCGTTTGATTATTTCTTATCCCCCAAGTGGAAGTGGGGGCATCACAACAAATGATAGCCCATTAAAAATATTTGGGGTTGGAGTGCATTCAGGTGTGCAGTCCCCTGATTCTCTATCTAATCTAGAGATAGCATTGAGACTATGTAGAGGCAATTTCTCAAAGTCTGCTTCACAGAGTACTAGTCCCATCAGATAGACATTCAAGGGAAAAAATGTTTATATGGTTAAGTAATTTTTGGAAATGCTACATCCTCTTTCCCTTCTTGGAAATTCACACTTAAGAAAAGCTCAGAGAAATCCTGCAAAAAATAGTTCAACTTTGTTTAAACTGGTATATTTTATCAGGAAACCACTTTTTACTAGATACCGGGAAGCGATATCTTGCAAAACCAATGTTCCCTGGGGAACACATTTTGGAAATACTGATTTAGGAGAGTGTATGGCCTGTGGTTCAGTCAGATAATTTGTCTTTGAATATATCTCATGCATGGATTGCGCAGTCGATAGTTTGAAGTTGTACTTTGGAGAGTGACATTGCAAGTATTCTGTGTTTTCAAAGAAGGCCAGCTCCATATACTTTAAAAATCAACTGTGTAAAGGCAAGATGGACATCTTTTTATGAAAACTAATGACCAAACAAAGATTCTAACCTGATTAGGCAGCTTCTACACATTTGTTGGGCAAAAAAACTGAAAGAGTTAGTGCATGGGCAGAGTTAATAATTGTAACCAACATCAAGAATACAACCAGTCCGCAAGTAACTCAAACAACTCTACTGATAGATAGGTACTGTTGGGCCAGAAGAAATAAATTATGGCTTTTGAGCTCTGGCTTTGTCTAACCTACTATATAGCTGAAATCCTGGGTGAGGTCAGAAGGAGTCTGACATTACTGCAGCTAATTCAGTGTATTCCATTACTGCTGGGAGGTGGAATCACTACCCCACAGGAGAGAAGCAGGAAACTCTTCAGGAGTCTTAAACTCTCCCTTGCTGTAGGTGATGTGGGATATTGACTCACTGAATCTCAAGCATTGATGGGTGACTGGGAGTCCATTTCTGGCTTCATGGTCCAAAAATTATATGAAGTCTTTCCGAGTAATGGCAGAATGAAGTGAATGAAGTAAAATTATGTAGATAATTTTAATTAGTAAAATTTGTTTGACTTAATTTGTATAAGCAACTTACCAATTTCCAGGAAGCCTGCACATATATTCTTAAGATATTTTTCCTCCTGCTGGCAAAGAGATAACACATTAGCATTTGCATTATGAATGAAGCTTTTTGAAAGACATTCACAAAATATCAAAGAGCTACAGCAGAATGCATGGGGAATTCATCCATACCGTCTAGCCCAAACCACCCTGTTGTGAAGTCACACGAGACCACAGCAATCATTCTGTCATGGTGCCATCAAGGGCAGGAACGAGTAGCATGAAAATTTATATACTATTGTTTGAAAAGACATGAATTCTCTCTCTCTCTCTCTCTCTTTTTTGGAGAAGCTTAGGATATAAAGGAATTTAGATGGAGGATGTGAAAAATAACTTTACAATTACAGAATATGCTAATGCTGTTAGCAAAAGGAAATCAGTAGAAATAAATCTAAAATGTCTGACTAGACTGCCAAATGACTTCCTTCACAAGGCGTAGGAATCCTGACAATTTTAAAGGTCTGACAGAGGCAGACTGACTAAAATACAAATGACGTGTGTTGTTTTGCTGCTCTAACAGCCTGATAAAACACAACGGTGCAACAGTGTAGAGGGAATGTGAAGGAACTTGGCAGTCGCCAAGTACCCAATTTACATGTCAGTATTTTGAAGTAGTCATTCTCTTCCTGCATTCTAACTCTCCTCCTCCTGGTTAGTTTTGAAAATCATACATATGGATGGCAAGAACCTGTGATTAGCATTCAGTCTCTATAAGTGAACAGCAGCATCTCACATACATTTTTATTCATCAAATGACATACTGGAAAAAAGTATATATAGTCATAAAATCATATTTTCTTCTTACAGTTTTACTATCCTGAAATTATTTATACTATTTAAAATTACCATAAGAAATAAGAGTCACCAATTAATGATATTAATGATATTCCAATGATTCCCACCCAAACAGACTAGAGTTCTTAACAGAGAAATTTATAGAATCTCCCCCAGATGCTTTGAGGGACACAACACATTTCCCACTAAATGCCTTTCTCAAAATAGAGCATGAAATCCATTGCAAGGCCCTTATCGTCTGGGCTTGTATAAAACCAAGCTCTCAGTCATCCAACTGCCTTCATTTGCACAACTGATCTCTCCTGGGTAGGAAGGACTGCTAATCCCCTTCCCTGAAAATTCGGATCCTCATCCTTAGTATTCCACTCCACCTGCTGTACTTTTAGGTGGAAGGCCTAAGGCAGACAAAGCTGCTTAGATATTTTTATTACTGGCTTCCTAGAAGAAAGAGGAAAAGAACTTGGCAAGAGGAAGGGAAATCAGTTTTACAGGATGTCTTGAAGAAGACTGCAAAGGAATTCCACTGACTTTGATCATCATCTGTTGGTCCCAACACTGAGTGCAACACAATTCCACATTTGAATATTTATGGGTTATCACTGGCCAGGACAGCTGATCCATTGGAGTTGCCTGTAACAGCTCATGACATGGGCGCAGAGAGAAGAGTATCTGCTTCCTGCCTTCCCCTGTGCCAATCTTCCAAGGGTTACTCTGTCGGTGGGATATTGAAACTTGTGTTGTTCTTAGGGGTAAATAATTGAAACATGTTGGTTAAATTTTAAGAAATGCTTTCTTCTCTTTTACAAAGAGCCCCATGGGCTAGACAATGTCCCAGGCACACTGTCCATTCAACCAAAACTTCAAACTTTCTACCCCTACAACTTGAGCAGTTAGAGGGCTTTGGAGTCATGGAGCTTGAATTTGAACTCTAGCTCTACATCTTCCCTGCAGAGTGACCTTGGCCAAGTTACTTAATGTGTCTAAGCTGTGGTTCCCCTGTGGGCAAAATGGCACTAATAATAGCAACTATCTCAGAGCTATTGCAAGAATTAAATGAGAGAATAAAACTATACACAGAGCACAGTGCCTGGCACATGCTAAGTGCTCAATATAAGAAAAATACATGTTAAACATCCACGTACATATGACTCTTCAAGGTACTGTATCATCAAAGGAAGAGTAACTTATGAACTCTATACTGTGTTTACTAAAGCAGACATACATAATGCCACATTTTTGGTGTATCCTTAAAATGTGTCCATCACAAAATTTGAAACAGAAGAGATATATATCTTAAACTGTAATGAAAGCCACTGTCTTTCCCAATTGTGGTATCCTATGGATAGCAGTTACTCTCTTGGTTGCCCTGAACTGGCCTGAAATGGTGGGTTAGGTCAAGTTTTAGTTCCTATAGATAAATAGCAAAGCATGTTGACCCTTGCCTTCCGGCAGTAAAAGAGATAGTTCTTGGCAGGAAGTGTTCCTGGTTCTTGGAATCACTAGGTGGTAAACTCCACAGCTGAGAGAGGGCAGGGAGGCTGGAGGAGAGGGGCTGTGCTTCACATTAGAGTGGGGATGGTGGGGTGGAAACAAAGCTGAGGCAAGTGTTATTACCAGTAATAGATGGGGCTTTATTAGATGGGACATTCAGGTTTAACTTGTATTTCTTAGAACCCAAATATTTGTTTAACAGTGAACTTTTTAAAAGCAATCCAAAATCCACTTTTTCTCCTCCAGTGATGGCAGCAGATATAATAGGAAGGGCAACGAACCTGGATTTGGGGTGACCTTGGATAAGTCACCTAAGCCTTCCAGACCTAAATCTCCATAATGTGAGGTGTAAATGGATCGATCTGTAACTGACGTTCTGAAAAGCCAATTGAACAAAGGCTAGCACTACACTAGTCATGGAAAATATTAATAACTCTGTAATTATAGAACATGCTAATGCTGTCAATGACTATATTAGTGTGTTAGGGCTGCCATAACAAAGTACCACAGGCTGGATGGCTTAAACCACAGAAATGTATCTTCTCACAGTTTTGGAGGCTGACAGTCCAAGAACAGGTGTCTGCACGGTTGATCCCTCCTTAGGTCTCTCTCCGTGGCTTGCAGATGGCCTTCACGTCGTCTTCCCTCTGTGTATGCCTGTGTCCTGGTCTCTTCTTATAAAGACACCAGTCATATCAGATTAGAGCCCACCCATATGACCTCATTTTATCTTAATTTCCTCTTTACGGGCTCTGTACCCAAATACAGTCACACTCTAAGGTATTGGGGGTTAGAACTTCGACACATGAATTTCAGAGAGGCACAATTCAGCCCGTGACATGTACCAAATGTTTTACTTTCCAATTTTATTTGTTACATCAAAAAAGATAGAGGAACTAAGTTTTATGGTGCGTGCATGCTTACCAGGCACCGTGCTAATTGCTTCCACATTTTCCTCTTGTTCAGTACTCATGGCATCCCTTGAAGGTGGATAGTATCTCCCTGTTTTCAGAGGCTACCAAGAAAAGATAATCACACATTGAAAGAAAATGAATGAAAGAATAAGAGCACATCTGAAAAAAATATCTGAACTCCCAAATTATTGTGATTTTCTACATTGATGTTAACTTTGAGATTTCTGTTAATCTTGTAGAAACTTTCCAGTTTTACATGTCTTTGTGTAGAGAAGCAAACAGGAAAAAAATGCTATAAAATGTGTATGTAAACTTTCTAATGCCCAATTGACAACTTAGCTCTCTGTTTCTCATACTAATTCAAATTAGTTAAGAAACTTTACTTGTCCATTTCCTCTAAGGATTCCATTCCTTTTAATTGTGGAATATTCTTCATTTTTATTCAATCATTGAGCTATGAAAGACTGCATATAAATATGATCATTATAATTCACTGAAATTTGCTCTTAGAGTTGAGTGGAGTAAAATCTTGGCAAATAAAACATTATGGATTCTTTTGCTCTATTTATTTTATGGATTACGTATACTCCTAGGTCTCCCTGTATTTAGGAGGTCCTTCACAAAGAATAGAAACATCGGTTAGTACAGTCTTATACATCATAACTTAAATGTTAATCTTGAGCCTTGTAAAAGCCTTGTTTTGTAGGATGAACTATTTGATGTCTGCATATGGCATCTTGTAAGCTTTGAAAAGCTATTGTAATATTAATTCCTTCCTTGGTATGGCGCGTGACAGTTTGTGGTGCAGTTCCACATGCATTATCTTTTTGGAGATATTTGTAAAATGGTATTACAATCTTGAATTAGGAAGCCTTGTTCTCCAAAATCTGTCTTTTAGAAACCTGACAAATGCATAGGAAGTTTTCCTACTTTGAAAAGTTTCTGATTTCATTTTCCTAAATCATTTTTTTGGAGCAGAATTTTGTGGTGTGGAAAAACAAGTTTATCTGACATAGAGTGGGCTCTATGGTAAGTATAGACTCACTGGATATAATAAGGAAATTTGGCAGCAAGCAGCTGCAATTGTAAAACATTAACCGGCAGAATAGAGATTGTTTCAGAGTCCAGTTCCCCGCCCCCAACCCCATTAGAGTAAAATTACTTCCTCTCCTCCCACTTTTTAGTTGTATTTCTGCGAAAGCCCTTATATTTCTGTTTGTTTCACATGACGTTTCTCCTGTCGGTTTTGTCTCCTCTCCATCTTTGGTTACCTTAGCACAGCTGGCCCTGGACACTGCAGCTTCTATTCTGTGAGGTTTATTGCTTTGTTCCCTAATGCCAGGAATGACATTGCGTTGAGACAAGTTCTTTTCAGCTCATTAACTGTCAGTCACGCTTCTTTCAGGCTGCTTGAGTCTGTGCAGCTGCACCCAGAGGCCTGGGCGAGCCACGCCTCTGGGCTATGGGAGAACATTTCCACCGGGTCACCCAAGTGAAAAGACTTGGGGTTTGCAATGGAGAGACAAGTTGTCAGCAGAGTTTATTAATATTCAGATGTACTTAGATGAAATACTCACATCTGGGATTGGGCATTTGACTTTTATATTTTACACCACAATCTTTAGCTTTTGAAACATTTACAAAATTTAAAATATGGTAACAATATACTTAACCAGTTGAGTATCCCTAATTGGAAAATTCCAAATCCAAAATGCTCCAAAATCTGAAACTTTTCAAGCACTGACATGGCGCTCAAAGGAAATGCTCATTGGAGCACTTCTGATTTGGGAGTTTTGGATTAAGGATGCTCAACTAGTATAAGGCAAATATTGCAAACCCCCCAGAAAAATACCAATGCAAAACACCTCTGGTCCCAAGCGTTTCAGATAAGGGATACTCATCCTCTGGCTGCTTTTATTGAGGGCCCGCTGTGATGTACCAGGGACTATTTTCAGCACTCCACGTATTGTTCTTTCCTTTAATTTTCATGAAGACGTAAGAGTTAAGTTTACTCATCTGGAAAATAAACACAGTAAGGAGGTCTTACTGTGTTCATTTTCCAGATGAGTAAACAAATTCTCTGAGAGTTAAATAAACTTTCTCAAAGTTGTACCACAAGTGGGTGGCGGAGGTGGGCTTTGAACTCAAGTCTGGATGGTCTGGAAGCTCATGTTATTCATGACTGTGCAACCCCATCATCTTCATAATTATAGGTAGACGTGTTTACTTGGAACCAAAGAAGATTTTGGTTTTTTTGTTTTTCATCATTATAGACCTGGTTGGTCCTCCTTCCCCCACCAGGTTGTTGGAGGACCTCATTGTGTCACCAAGGCCAGCAGCAAGGCCGCATGACCATCCTATACTAACTGCCCTCCCACTGCCCTCTTGAGGGCTGGCTGCTCTTTATCCAAAGTAAATGTCATGGCAGCAGGATTCCTTGCCAAAGGCTGGGAGCCAGCATGGTTATGTAGGAACAGGCATCACAGAGGGAAAGGACAGATTTTTCCGCCCCCAACCTCCTTTCCCTACTTCCGACCCTTCAAAATGTTGCCCTCCTTCCTAGAAATTGCTGGAAGTGGAGTGCCCATCCTCCCCCAAGTTTTCCTAGGGCCCCTGGGGCTCAGAGAGCTCAGGGGCCATGTGACTTCACAGTGCACCTTTTCAGACAGGAAGGCGAGGAGCGAGGTAGGAATCAGGTCGGACCTGTGTCATTCTCTGGCCCGTGGATCTGGAACTCAGCAGCCCAGTAGTGCAAGGAGGGTCCACAAGAGAGAAGTCCTGAGTGGAGATCTTTCCCCTCGGATTTCACAGTTCTGACCTCAGTCACAGCTGAGGTCTACAAACCAGAATGGTCTCAGTTGTACTCTGCACTTGTAGCTAGAGAACAGTAGCCAGTCAGAAGAAAATATCGATGTTCTGCCAACTTCTGCTATTTGTGAAATTTTGCCAGAAGCAAAACAGGATCAAAAATAATAAACAGACCTCCTCCCTTGCTTCATGACTGCTATTTACATAAAGAGATTTATGAACTGACTGTGCTTGTGCGAGTGCTCAGGGAAGGGAATTTTTAAGGAGAAAACGTTAATTTGGGGGTGCTTGATTGCATGTGATTTGAGGTTTTCTCCAATAATTGGGTTTCCAGAGTCAACCTATACTATAAATAGCACTGCTTCTCCATTGCCAGCAGCCTAAACTGTGTGGATAAGACAACCAGACACATGAATTACATGCAGCTTTAAAATTTCCACAGGGAAGGAAAATAAATGTTGAAAACAAAGGAATAATGTGATCGTTAAGTAGAATAGTCAGTTTCCAGTAGGAAGAGAGACCTAATCTGCATGGCAAGGTCAGGGGACTGGGAGAAAGGAGGCCTGGGTTCTAGAACACCTTTGTCCTCACCTGGTGACAACAGATGTTGTCTACTAATTCTTAGCTTCATCTTATTTTATGATTTTTTTTTTGAGATAGAGTCTCGCTCTGTCACCCTGGCTACAGTGCAGTGGTGTCATTGTAGCTCACTGCAACCTCAAACTCCTGGGCTCAAGCAATCCTCCTGCCTTGGCCTCCCAAGTAGCTGGGACTACAGGCTCCCGCCACCATGCCTGGCTAATTTTTCTATTTTTTTGTAGAGATGGGGCTCTCATTCCTTCTCAAGCTGGTCTAGAACTCCTGACCTCAAGCAATCCTCCCGCCTCGGCTTCCCAGAATGCTAGGTTTATAGGCGTGAGCCACTGTACCCAGCCTGATTCTTAGCTTCATTTTAAATCTTCTTTTTATGTATTTAATGTACTATGAGTGAATCTATATAAATTAATCAGGGTCATTTGAAACTCTAGGTTTCCTTCTTATTTTTCTTTCATTTTGAGGCGTCAAGAATTTTATTTTTTGTGTTTTCACTCAGCTAATAAATAGTGTTTCACTTTTAATAAATAGTTTCACTTATCCCGGAGCAGAATAAAACCTTTTAAAGTGAAAGACATTGTGTCATAGATTCAGGGACCTTGACAAGTCAAAGTGTCTAAGTCATAGGCTTTCAGAGTTGTGAATTTCCAAATGTAAATGGAGCTTACTGCCTAAGGCCAAGATTTCCCATGGACGGCTACTTAAAGGTGGGATTGCCTGGTGTGGCTGTCTAGCTGGAGGCCTACAAGTGCTTACCATGGTCGCAGTGGGCTGTCTGCCTCTGAGGAACTAAAGGAACCCAATGTAACACCACCCAGGTCGTATGATGAAGGAAGGACATGCCCAGTGCTCTCCTTCCATCCAGCCCTGCACAACCTGGGCTGGAAAGTCTTAGGAAATTAAGGTGAAAGGTTACAAGAAACTTTATAAACATTTCCCTTAAAGTGTTTGGATTTTGTTTGATAGTTTTGATATCAGTATTATTTTGTTTGCTTTAAATATTTGAGCGTGCCAATGATGATAGTTTTCAGGAGAAAGGGCAGTTACTAAGCTGAGACTTGTGCGAAAGTTTTGAATTGTGTCAAGCACCCTGTATATACATTTGATTATTATCTGGAAAGGCTGGGTACACTGAGTGAAGTGGAGCTTGAGGGGGATGTAATGATGGTGAGGGAAGGAGTCTGTGTGGCAGAGAAGTACCCAAACTCATGGAACGGCTTGCTGAAACCTTTCACTCCAACAAGAACTTAGACGTCACTGACTTCTTCCTTACACGTGAGGGTGAGCCTAACTTCTCTCCACCTCCGCGCAGATAATTGACGCCCCTGAGTTTCCCTGCAACCCTTGGCTTAGCAGAACGCATTTCTTGTTTATAGCTGGCTCTGCTCAGTGAACAGCCACTTAAATAAATGACTGTGTTTTGTGATTGATGTTAATAATCTGACATGGGAGTTATGAAGACTTCAGATCTTTTGATTTATCAGAGAAAGAATCTTTCAGGCACTTTTTTCTTTGGCTCTGGGAGGCTGTTACCTTTTCTGAACCTTGTAATTTGTAGATGCAATGTGCATTGCTTACAAGCAAGGCTTTTGGTGTTACCTGGACCTGGGTTCAAATCCTCATTCCAGCACTGATTAGCTGTGCGATCTTGAGCAAGTTTCATGACCTCTGTAAGCCTTTTATTCATTTAAAATGAGAGTAATAATAATAATAACAACATCTGCTGCCTGAAGTTGTTATGAGAATGAAGTGCTATCACATGTGCAAAGAGCTTAGCAAAGAGCCTGGCACTTACTCAGGGCTCAATGTGTGTTACTATAAAATGAAAATAAAAAGGATATACTAACAATCAGCAACGCGGCCCATTCTGCTATGGATTAACTACTTGCAGGGAAGATAAAAATACCCAAGCTTGGATTTTACATAAAGTGGAAACTAAGAAAGAGCCACAATCACAGTGGAACTGAATATAGAGCTTTTAAAGTATCCTCAGAGGAGAAAATGTATGACAGCTTAGAAACTGCAATTTTAAACAAAGATTTTTCTAATCAAATGGACTTACCTTTGAGAGCAGACAGCTCTTGGTATAATAGATAATATTTTTAGTTCTTAAACTAATGAGACCAACCTCTGTAAGTCCAGTGTGTGAACTTCGACGCTGGCATGAAGTTGATAGAAGCATGTCTAACCTTCGATGATGTCTACTCTTAATATTTCAAGTCTAACTTCCCCAAATGAAGCACTGAATCTTTCAAACAGTTGCCTTAGCAGTACGGTTAATTGGGAGCTAATAATACAACCTCCTAACTCCTCTTACAAGATGCGGTGAGACAAGCCCAGAGGAAGCCCGCTGTAGCACCCTCCACCCACCCTCAAGTTTGCAGCCTGCTCTGAAGCCCGAAAGGAAAGAGAGCACACACAATGGGGACAATGTGTCTTCAGAGCCCAGCATCCCCTTGGCTTTTTTTCAAAGGCAGCCTTTTAAGTCTTCTGTGTTTACTACGTTTTGGTAAACTCAAAACATTGAATCTTGAATTTGTTGTAACCCACTCCGTGGCTTGCAGAAGATGAAGTGCGTTTATTGTCTTTCCACTGCTGTGTGGAGGAATATAGTCATTCATTCACTCCTCGCTCACAAATTCATTTATTAAATACCTGCTCTGCACCAGGTGCCCTTAGGTCCTCAGGATATGATAATGTGTGAAAACACAATCCACACCACAGGTTAATGGGTGGCCCTTACACAGGTTGCACAGAGGGCTACAGGTGTGGCAGTGGGCACCCTTGCAGGGAGAGTAGAGGCACAATGGAAAGGTTTGAGTTCTAGCTGTATTTGTTGTTGTGTTGTTGTTGCTGTTGTTGCTATTTTAGTGTTTTGTTGTTCCATTACTTCAGCTTCTAGCCTTTTGTCAGACCATGCCTCGTATTACTGGGGGTGGGCCAGGGGAGGGATTCTTCGTAGCTGCCCACGGAATCCTGAGGTTAAGACTTCATCAGTTTTTGCCTTGTTAATTTGCCATGTGTTTTCCCTAGAATTCAAATAATGGGGTTCCAGTCCAGGAACACAGAGCCCTCTCCCTTCTGTGAAAAGCATATTGTCCTTGAAAAATCACGGCTCATCATCTATAGGGAGTTTACCACTGTGCTAATATCCTTGCACTCGAGTCATGTTCCCCCTGGAAGGATTAGATAGGATAGTGGCGAATTTCTCATGAAATCAACTTCAGGAATATAGCAATAATTAGCACAAATATCTAGTAGAGGCTACCTCTTAGAAGCAAAGATCACTTTGTTCTGCATCAACTATATTAGTGGAGAACATGGACTAGTTAATAGCTCAACAAATACTTGTTTGTTCAAAGTTGATTATGTGCAAGATCTTTGCTGGTATATGTGATGCAAAAATTATATAGACCATGATCACTGCCCTCAAGGAGATTATAATTAAGTGAGATATGACATATCAACTATTGTAAATATTAACAATTCAAGGGAGTATATGGTTCAGTGACTAACAGGCTATCAAAACAGGCACTCAAAAGTATATATAGTCAGCAGAGCAGTAAGATAAAGAGGGAAGAACATTAGTCCTGAGCTACAGGAAGCAACTGTTTCCCCTGGGCAAAAATCACAGGGAGTTATCCTAAGCAGGGCAACAGAATGAGTGGAAAAGTATGATTTGAGTCATTAAGAATATGATCCAAATTCAGTGAAATGTGGGGGCAGTAGAAAATACAGTTTATAAGGTTAGAAAAAAATGTTTGAGGCCAGACTGAAGTGAGTTTGAAATGTATTTGGTAAGGAATGCAGAGCTACTGATGGCTTTTGAGTAGGGTATTAACAGTTGTTTAGAAAGATGAATAGACGAACATGGGTTTGAAGTGGTCAGACTGAATGTAGAGAGATAGCTAATAGTTATAGAGCATTTATTTTGTACAGGCCCTGTCTAAACATGACAAATAATTATCTCATTTAATCCTCAAAATAGTAAATACCATTGATGCTCCCATTTTAAAGATTAAGAAATTGATGCCCAGAGAGGTTAAAGTAACTTGTTCAAATGAAACTCCACTAGCAGAGCCAGGCATTGAACCCAGGGCTGTCTGATGCTAAGTCTATGTTCTTGCACAGCTCAAGGCTTCTCCTTAAAGTTGCCGCTGCTGCTGCTGCTGCTGCTGTAGTTACAGTGACTACTCCAAAAATATCATGAAGGATGAGAATCTTAACTGTGACGATAAAGAAATTATTGAAATTAAGGATATAGCTCCTTAACTTTTCAGAATGGAAAATATTTCTATGCTTTATAAAATTTTAATGTTTCCAATTCCTAACTTATCTCTTCAAGCTTTCTCCCCACTCACCATGATAAGAATCCATTAATTTGAGTTTATTACTATACCTTCTATCCGAGGTTTTCATTCTACCTCAAGACACCTATTCAGTGATTTGTTGTCCGAAATACTCGGTAAAGTCTGGGTCACTTTACAAGTTTCACTGGAACTTTATGCATTTTCTTCCTGCTTTCGGCACAATTACAAAATATATCAATAAGGAACAAATAAAATCAAATACTAACATTAGATGAATTTAATATGTATGGTAAGCATATTTGAATTTTAAACCCCTAAACATTACAAATTAGCTTGAATTATTTCATATTTCAAGAAAATGGCTTTTCTAAGAATTAAATGTGTCCAAATACAATTTAGTGCCTGATCTTAGAAATGTGAATAAACCAAAACACTAGTTAAATTGGTCCAACTTGTCTGAAATGGCTATAAACCACAAGACTAATTTGTAAAGAAACTCAATAAACAAATGTCCCTGTAGGATACCTGTTCTTGTTGTTTATACCAAATTCTTAAGCGGCCAGTGAACATTGTATCAAGAAAGAGATTTTTAAATGCAAGCTCTTCCAGAAGTAATTTAAAGATGTTTAAATATTTTATGAAGTATGAAATCACACATATTTGCCTTAGGCAGGTACCCCACTGATACTGAATAAAAAATACTCATATAGTATTTTATAAGAGCTATTAATATAAAGTTTTACTTCTCTGCCTGAATTGTAGTTCACATTCTGAATCTAGCTGCAGGTTAAAATTAAATGAGATGACTATAAGAGTCCTCAGGGAACACAGTTTGTGTGCTTCAAGGAGCAGGGTCGGGGAATTGGCTTACTTGGAAAATGCACAAATGATACCGAATGGTGCGTGCTCCTTAGGCCCCCTCTATACGTTCTGCTATTGTCTCAATGCACTGTAGTCTCTTAACTCCTGTTTGGAAAGCAGCCTGCATCATTTCCCTCATATAGCCATACTTGTTCCTGTGACCTCTCCCAACAAACAAGAACTAGAGGTCAATGCCCAGCCTCTGGGTCAATGCCAGGTTGTTCTCCAGAACAGGCTGCTCCTGACCCAATAACCAGGTCCTGAATTTCCACAGCCTCCTACAGGAGTGTTCTTCTTTCAAGGCTCACACTTAGTGTTCTTGTTCAATATTTGTATGTAAATGTAAGTAACTCCCTCTTTCCCGTTGCCCAAGCTGCTCTGCATGTGGGTGGCATGGAAGAAATTACATCCTCCGCAACTCCTGTGTGTCAGGGAAGACCTCCGGACACCGCTGGTGAAATGTGTGATTCTAAGCTCCTCACTGTGCCAGGAACAGACTCCTTCCCTGACTGTTTCTGATGTCACCTCCAGCTGAGCTAATCCTACAGGACCCACGTTCCCCAGGGAGCACGTTCTTTGGGTGGTTAGTGGTTGAACTTCATGGAGGTGTGTTCCGTTACTGTTGCTATGTGACAAACCACCCCAAATTTAGTTGCATCAAACAACCATGGTATTATGCTCATGGATTCTGTGGGTCAGGAATTTGGAAAAGACACAGTGGAGATGGCTTGTCTCTGTTCCATGATGACTGTGACTTGAGCTGGAAAGATCTGAAGGCTGTGGATGGCTCAGAGACTGGGCTCTGGGGTCATCTGAAGCTTCCTTCACTGGCCTGGCCGGCAGTGAGAGCTGCCTGTCAGTCAGGACCTCAGCAGAGACACCAGCTGGCACATTTACACGTGTCCTCTCCACGTGGTGGCTCAGGCTTCCTTCCTCCCCACACAGACTGTGTTCCAAGAGTGAGCAAAGCTAAAGTGCACGCCTTTTTATGACCTAGCTTTGAAGGTTGCACAGTGTCACTTTTTCTGTATGCTATTAGTCACCATAGTCATAAAGGTCTGCCAGGTTCAAGGGGAGGGGAGACTGACCCACCACTTGATGGGTGGAAGGTCAAAGAATTTGCAAATGAAGTTTTTAACAGCTATAAGATATGTTTGACTCATTCAATAAGGCTGGGTTTCTGTCATTCTCGTTGGCACGTGGCTGGCGCCTAACTGCTTCATTTGACTGAATGCTGCAACTGAGAAGCATCACGCAATGTGGTTTTGCCCCCGACATGAAGAGGGTGCCCAGGTGACATTCCATGTGAGCTAGCTACATTGCACTGATTCTTTCGTTGTGACCACATGAACAGTTACAGGCATCATTCTGTGCACTTTCATATACATTAGCTCACTGAAGCCCCCACAGCCCTGGGAGGGAGCCAAGGAGAACATACTGCTGTTCTCACCCCCTGCCCAAGACCAAAACAAAATCCAGAATCTCCCAGCAAGGCCAAGTGGTCCTCAATTTTATCCCAGACTTTGTGTCCCACTCAGAGTTCTCTCATTTCATTTATCGCTGTTTTCTTTGCTGCAACCTTGAATACTTACAGATAGCATTAAAGTTCTAGGTGATGTTTTATTAAAAATTTAAAGGAGATAGGGTTCCTTTACAGCAGTGGTTCTCAAGCAGGGGCAATTTCTCCCTTCAGGGAATATTTGGCAATATCTGGAGATACTTTTAATTATCACAGTTGGGGGCTGGGTGCTGCTGGCATCTAGTGGGCAGGGGCCAGCGATGCTGCTAAACTTCCTACAATGTACAGGACAGCCCCCCCATGCCACTCCAAAGAACTGTCCAGCCCAAAATGTCAATGGGACCACTGTTGAGAAACTCCACTTTTTATAATCTTTCTTATAAAAACAAGGAAACTGGTGTTCAGAGAGGCTAAGTGACTTGCTCAAGATTCTACACCAAAATGAGGAAGCCAGAATTTAGACACCCATCTTGAGATCCCCAGTCTCATGTCTTTATTTCTTTATGGTACTTATGCTAGCCTTGTCACCTGCCTGTAGGAAGAGAACTTGGAAGAGGAAGTGGTTTTTCTCACTTTTCCCAAGTCCTGGGCAGTGTGGAATCCACCACACCCATCTCGTGAGCATAAGTCACTGCGATGGACATTGTGCTCCTGTGAGCTGTGCAGGGGTGGGGAATCTGTGGCGTTGGGGCCACATGTGGACTTCTGGATCCTTGAGTGCGGCCTTTTGACTGAATCCAAATTTTACAGAACAAATTCTTTTAATAAAGGGAAAGTTTGAATTCAATCGAGGGCCACGTTTGGGTATCTGGAGGGCCGCATGCGGCCTTGTACGGCCTTGAGGCCACAGGTTCCTTTCCCTAAATTGAGACTTGTAAATAACAACTGAAAAACTGGAGCACAAAGTGCTTGTCTGTGCGTGTGTACATGTGCGTGTGCGTGTGTGTGTGTGTGTGTGTGGTCTGGGTTTGGTGTAGGAGGGCAGTAAGATCTTATCCAACAAGGACAAGCAAACAGCTAATTACTTGCAATTGTAGAGATAATTGTTTTCTCATCCTGCAAACATGCCGAACAGGAAATTAATTTAAACCCCAGAAAGTTCCAATCACTATACCCTTAGAGCCGCCATCACGTCTAACAGACAGGCTGAAAACTGCAGCTGTGGCACAGGGCTGCCACCACTGTGCGAGGTCCCCCCACCTACCAATAGCTGGAGAGAAAACAGGACCAAGTGTTTGGCCAAGGCAGACCCCAGGTAGACAGGACCCAGGTCCCTGTCGACACCTGATTCATGCCACCCAATGCAGAATGTCTCACTGTGAGTCATCCTTTCTGATAGGACCCATTCATCAGTTTGGATTCCATATCAGTGCAAAAACTGGCTTCACTCAGCCTTGGACAAATGAGTCTTCAGGTAACAGATGACAATTAAAATGTCAGGCAAATATTATCTTCAGTGAAAGACTTGGCCATCCCTGTCTGGTCTCTTTTGCTTCCCGGTTTAAGGCAATCTCTTCATTTCCAAAAGAGAGGATGAATACAATCTCCATTGTTCACTTAGAGGAAGCATCTTCCTCTCAGTCTCCTCGCGGCTGTGAGCCCAAGTTCACCAGGGAAAGCCTTCTAGGGTTGAGCAACAGAACAAAAGGCAAGGCCTGCCCTGCCTTCCGAACCTAAGCAGCCCGCACATACAGTGTTTTAACTGTTCGGGAAAGAATGGAGCATTCATAAGCCCTTCCATTTTCAAGAAAAAAATTTCCTGTGACATTTTAATCCCCCTTTGTGCCGGAGCATTTTTAGAGTTTTCTCCTGCCAGTCATCTCGAATGTTTCGTAGCTTTCCCTTTTAGCTGAATTGCATATTATGAGCCGTGACCCACAGTAAAAAATAATGCCACTGTTATTGAATGAAAGTCTCGTTCTTTGGGTTATTCTGGGCTATGGGTCAACGTTTAAATGCTGACCTCTGAAAGTCCAAAGATGTTATCTGGTTGGAGGCTTATGCTGGGAAAACAAAAATGAGCTGTGAGATGAAAATGACCACCTGGGATCTCCAGTTTGGTTTGTGTTTCCATGAAATGGTTTCTATAAATGATATGAGTGGGTGCCATACTGTTTTTTCCAAAATGAGAGCTGGCTTATTCCTGAGATCTCTTGTCTGCTTATGAAATTTTTGTAGATACTCTATATCTAAATTGGGGTTTCACAACCTCACGATTATTGCCATTTTGGGGCCAGATAATCCTTTTTTACATTATAGGAAGTTAAGCGGTATCCATGGGTTTTACCTTCCAGGTACCAGAAAATATCCAGCTCCCCAAGTTGTAAAAACCAGAAATGTCTCTAGGCATTGTCCAGTGTCCCCAGAGGGACAAAAATCACTCCAGCTGAGAACCATTGATCTAGATAAAATAAGAATACCTGGACAGATAACAAGTGAATTCATTTCTATCTTTGTTCTATCTTTTAACAAATGTCTCTTGAATGCCTACTGTATGCCAGAATCTTCTTTGGTGATTGTAAATTGAGAGATGAATAGATCATAATTATTGCCCTGCAGGAACTTGTAGGGAAGACAGACATGAATCTAAGTAATTACACCGGGGTGTTCTCTAATGAAGATGGGGAAGACTTGGCTTGGGAGTTCAGAGGAAGGAGTCTTAACTCTGCTTCCAGTTGTCAGACTTCTTGGAAATTCCGATTCTCCATTTATTCAGGAAGTATTTATATCTTCAGGGGGAAAAATCCTGTTTACCAAGATTTTACACTATGGAGAATTTCAAAACTAAATGTGTGAATTCTTTATAAATATTTGGTAAGGTAAATTTTGATTATCAAATGTAGATTTAAAAATGTCCTAATATCTAAATATTAATTGGTGTAGAAAACATATACATAAAAGCATCTGAATGAATTGATTGGGTACTGGCAGTTCAGAGAGCTAGGTGAGCCCTGAGTTTGGATAGTGTCCAAGCTCGGTCTCAGGAAGGTGTCTACCAGGCTTTGAAGTCACAGTTCTCAACCTTTGTTCGCGGTAACAAACAAAAGTGGATGTTTACACTCTTTTGGGCTTCAGATTTGATAACTTCTCCATAAAATGTGGAGGATAGTAAAATGAAACTAGAATAAACCTACCTCCACTGTTGAAGCAGCGTTGGCAATGGCTGCTCATTGCAAGCTGCTGCAAGGAGCACAGCTCCCAGCCCACCAGCTAGAAATCCACCCTTTTCTCTGTCATTGCAGATAAGTGTGAAAGATGCTATAATAAGGGATGGTTTTGAATCTATGAAAATTTATATTTAGAGTCATTTGTATGTTTTAAATATGTGGGAGGCAGTGTGATTTAATCATGAAGCACACTGGCTGGGAAGTTAGAGAGGCCCGGATAAAATCCAGGCTGCGCTAGGACTAGCCGTTTGACTGCGGACAAGTTATGTAACCCCACTGTGCCTCAGGTTCTTTGTAGAAATGGGAATAATAATACCCATCCCTATAACAAAGGATTGTTATGAGGACTATATGAGATATTAAAAAGTAGCCTGATCTAGTGTTTGCTGAGTGAAGCAGTGGCAGTATTGTCAGTAACACGTCACTTGCCACACACCTCACACTGGTGTGCCCAAGACCGTGTGGTTGAAAACTCTCATCTTAAAGATAGAGAGGTGCAAAACCAGGAGCATTATAGGTCCACAGAGCAGCTGTGTTTCTTAAAACCAAAGATCTAAAACTGTTGACTTTCCTTCTAACACTAAGGAGCCTTCGGAGGTTCTTCAGCAGAATAAAGCCAGTATTGATGAGGTTGCAGTGGCATTTATCATTGATTAAAGGGCTGCTGCATTTGAGATGAACCATAAGAGAAGGTGGGCTTGGAGAAGAGAAGATCCAGAAGGTCATCACAGCCTCAGAAAGGCCTGCAAAAGTAGATATGAATCAAACTTTTAATTTACTTTTAGTTCAGATATAACTTGGAATATCAGTAATGATTTTTAAACTCAAGCAAAGGTGTTATCACTTTTCAGTGATTTCCTGGGGCTGTGCCCAATCATAAACAGAGGGGTTCTTGGCCTTCATCTTCGAGACCTAATAAGAAGGTGCACAAACTGTTATCAGAACCTGCAAGGGGGTTCCATCCTAGGTCCAGTTGCTGGAGGCAGAGAATAACCAACTGCTGAGACAACAAGGATTGCCTAGGAGGAAAGGAAGTTTTAATACAAAAAAATGTCTTGTCAGGAGAACGGGAGAAGCAGCCTCCAATCCCTCTCTCCGACTAATGGAGAGTATGGGCTTTTTAAGAAGAGGCTACATGCACTGGGGCATGTTGTGGGGAACGGCGAGTCTTGGCATCAGGAAGTCTGCCTAGGAGCCTTCAGAAGCTCAGCTCCTTGTCCTATAGAAATTCTACCATTTCTGGGAAACAATCAGAGAAGTTAGTTCGTTAAAAGTTTCGGGGTTATGGTCATCATGCCCTACTGGCCTGAGAATCTAAAACATGAGAGGGAGAGGATTATAAAAACATATGGGGGTCATTGAAATTTGTTCATGGAGCCAGTTACAAAATCACTTTCAGTGCCATCTTTGCATGACAACTGTGTAGATGTGATAGAGGATGGTGATGTCAAGACAAGGAAACATCCTCTGCCAGAGTTGAGATTACATCAAATAACGGGAACTGACACCAAAACAAGTGTGAAGTTTGAGTGGAGACATTGATGAGAAGCTCATCTCGAAGAGGTCCTTTCTTTTTCTGTGATTATTCTTGCCTTGATGTCTATCTTCCTTATCAATATGTTTATTACTTTTTAATTTCTACCAATATCTCAGAAAGAGGATATTGTCATTCCCTATGAAAATGAGGACCATATAAATCTTACCAGTTTGTTCCTCAAACGATAATTTCTCTTATCCATTCCCCCATTTATTCATTCAGCGTTTATTCAGCACCTGTTACAAGCTGGGCAAGACAAGACAAGGATGGAAGCCCTCCAGGAACTTCCATTCTAGTGGGGGCTGGGGAGGAAGGGGGGCAGGTAGAAAGGTGATATCAGTACAGGAAGAAAGGCCAGTGGTAGGTGTAAGTGTAGGATGCCAGGAGACCCCCAAAGTCCCCACTAAATGCTTAGAGAAGGCTTCCAAGATAAGGGGATGTTCCAACTGACTTCTGAAGGAGATACCCGAACACAGGTAGAACAGGAAGATAGTTTTTTTCCAATAATACAGCATGACGCTCAAAGAACAGAAAGATGTTTATAGGAGAAAGACCTCATGTGTTATAGTCAAGAAGACTGAGAAAACATGATCTTTTCTAGGAAGAACAAATTAAGGAGCAAATTGTTTTCTTTCTGGAAACAGAATCCTGGATAGGTCACGGTGGCTCCGGAGTTGCTGTGAATGCAGAATTCCATGAAACCGATCGCTGTGGCCCTTCTCTAAATCAGCCTGCCCGTAAAAGTGTGTGTGGCTCTATTTGGTCCTTATGTAGAAAAACTACACATAAAGATTTAATTGAAAATTGCAAGAATGGTTCTCAGAAATATTCCACTGCTCTGCGTTTAGAAACAGCCTCAAATGTTTTGTAATACATCCAGGTGCCTTCCAGCTAGGGAGTATAAACAAAACATTTGGAAAAAGCTGGGTTTTTTCTTTCTTTCTTTTTTTTTTTTTTCCTGCCTAGTCTTTAGAATGAAGATTGCATGATTTCTTGTGATAATGTGTTTCTGTACTATTGGTCTTCACAGCCATTAAACTATTTCTAAGGTTAATAGAAATTCAATGGAAACCTCTTCTCTTTTGTTCTTTTTCAATTGAAAACACAGAACTACTACTGCTCTCTAGCACATCTATCTTTTAGGAAAAGGGTTATGGAAGCAGTTACTCTGGTAACATAATAAGAGTAGTCAATCTCTTCCTTTAACTATGCCAGATAAAGGGTGAACCCAATTCTCTGTGGCAACCAGAATCATTGGCGCCAGAACCAGAGCAAGACGGTTTGAGTAAATTGTGTAGCTGGAAGGAGATTTGCAGATGAGTGACTCTTACTCAACCCAAGAAGCTGATAAAGGGGAGCTGTCCGTTTAAAATGATTCCGAGCCTTGTCACATTCGTATGAAACAAAATGACTAAATGAAGCAGCTGGAAGATTATAGTGAGTTTTAATTATCTTTTAATAGCCAAAGGGCTCTTGCCAACACATGCTGATAACCTGTCAGTTGTTATGTGCCATATAATCTCCATTTATGAGTCTCAGCTGTTACAAATTGGAAAATATATTTACAGAGATGATCTTTTCTTGTTGAATGCAAATTCCCATAGATATTCAAACTGCAATTTAGCATCGCCGCTTTGATTCTGTTGCCCTCTTGTGTGGAACTGAGAAGGCTGGCAAAATCGGAGGGTAATAACCAGGCTCCTTCTTGTTCATAATTTATGACTCGTATTATGAGTATAATAATCCCAATTCTTAAAAATAAGGATTAAATCATTTCTGGGACTCAAAGATTATATTTTTGTAAGTTACCTAAAAATCATTTTGTAATGGTAGTCCACATTTTTTTCAAACCAGCCAGTGGCCTTCTCTTCCTCTCCTTAAGTTTATCCATGTAGATTTTTTTGGACTTCAAGGCCCCACGGCAGCTGCTGTGGTGTCAGCACACTCCCTCTATATCCCTGCGTTCCCTAGATAGATAGATCGATCTATATCATCATATCTGTATCGACATCATCTTCATATACAGCTCTCAGCATTTAGTACGTGCAAGATGGAATGAGAAGAAAGCTTTTGGAGTTCCTGACTTCTGCCTGCTTGTCTTCTTGCCTTGACCTCACTGTTGTCTCATTTCTCTGCTTCTCTTGACTATTTTTACTAATGTCTTTGCTAGCAGCTCTTATTCCCCCTCCTAACTCTAAGTTCCCCAATATTTAGTTCCCATTCATGGTTTTTATTACCAAATTTAAGTGGGTGATTCCCAGATCTACATCTGCAGGTCAGATGTTACACCTCTCTTACAGCTTCATATTTCAAATGGCCTTAATTGAACATCTCTAATTATATAACCCTGTCACTTATAACCGACAAGTTTAACAACTGAATATATTAATTTTCTGTCTAGAAACTTCCTATTTTGGTTATAGCTTCACTTGTTTTGCCCATTTTCTTGATAAGAAACTTAGAGTCATTTTTTTTTAAATTGCCAGTTTTCATATGTGCATTCAGTGTGTAAGGACCACCATTTTTCCTTCAGAATATCTTTGGGGTCTGCATAAGGATTGAATTATTCTTTATTTCCACTGTAAACTTTGTGGCTCTTATACAAAAACTCCCCTACTGACTTTCAACTTTAAAAAATTTAACATATAAACAAATCATACTTTATTGAAATCCTCATCGGTGCTACTCACCACCTACAGATGGGGTTAGCAACAACAGCGAGTCAACACTTTTGTTTTTGCCATCACGTTCGTTAATGTGCTTGTCTCATTTAATTTTGACTAGAAAGAGTTTTTGCCATCATTTGGAACTGATTCTGGTCTGATATACACAAAAGCAGTAACCGTTCAAACTCAAAAGCAGTTCAAAGTTCTATTAAGGAAAAAAAAAAAAACCCTAGATTACCATGGAAACAAAAGCAGAATGTTCTAAAAAATTGAAAGGGAAGAAAATGTGCTGCATGTAGACTTGGGATGAATAGTTTGCTAGCTGTTCAACTGCCAAAGTGCTAATGGGTTCTGAAGGAACGGAATGGTAGTAAATGATAGAACAAGTGAAGAGTGTGGAGCCCGTGTGCCTGGCAATAATGTACAAGAGGGGAGGAAGCGAGGTTGACAAAATGGCCACACTACTGACTGTTTGGCTGGAGGAGCAGCTCTGAGCCCCCAGAGCCAGCAGGAGCCCTCTCAGGAAGGCTGAGCAAGTGGAGGTGCCTTTAGTGAGATGCACATGGTGGCCCAGGGTCGGTTTTTAGGCCTCACGCCTATGCAGATCAGCACATAACAGTGCTTAAGCTCAAGGCTGGTGACAGGCCCAGGGCACATTCAGAACTTGGGACTCCATGAAACCAAGTTTTTGAAAATGAATCATTTTTTATTATTGTTGAGTGTCTGGTCAATTCTTTCAGTGTTTCAGTTGGCCTAGTTAGCTACACAGTTGGAAAGTGATCTGATGAAGATAATGAAACTTATGTGTGTATATTTATGGTTTTTATTTGGACTTGATATAAAAATTGACCTGCAAACTACATGTGCTATTTCTTTGGTGTTTATGAAGGGTCTTATACTACGCCACCTGTAGATCATCAGTATGCATGTCAGTTTGGGGGGATGTAAGTGGAAGGGCCAGTAATTAGTGCTCAACTCTCCTCAACTCAGAGGAGGTAGACCCTCTGGAGGGCTTTTCCCTCCACAGTGGCAAGTGAGAGTTTATGTCTGTGCTACAAACCAGCCCCTCCCTGCCCTAGAGAGAGTGTGGCAGAGAGAAAGTGCCAGGATGGAGAACTTTCTGTGCGCAACCCTTGCTTATTGGTGACAAACAGGCATTACTGGGCTCACTCTGGTTCAGTCTGATTTTTTCCCATCTCTAGCAGCTTGGTAGATGTGGCCTTTGCAATGAGAAGAGAAGATTCATCTCCATGAAATAAATTACCATCAAGGCTCACTATACCATGAACACCTTCCTTCCCCACTCACCTCCTTATATAGGCCTAGGGAGGATAGACAGGGGTGTGGTTGATGGTGACAGGGTCTGTAAGCTCTGAAGGTTGGAGTCTGGCCCCAGCTGTGGGTGGTTCTCTTTAAAAAGTGGGGCACTTGGTAAATCTTTATTCTTAGCTTCAGTAATAATAGCAAAAGTCCCACTCAGCATTCTAAAGATGAGGATTTATGTATCTCTTATCATAAGCCATGAGCAGAGTTATGATACTTGGATGCTTCTGAGTAGTATGAATGATACACACATCAGTCTACACATCTAGGTAAGGTCTCCAACTTTGTTGTATTCACAGAACACTTTCAAACACTAGATATGATTATAGCGGACAGCTATGAAGGGATTGAGATACCTAAAACAACACTAGACAAATCAGCAACAATGAAAATTCAGCACAGCGACATTGTCTTACAGTGCCTGTGAAGTCGTCCACACTTGTTCTCTCTCCACTTGTTCAAATCTATTGTCCTGGTTTCATCTTTTCATATCTACTCTGTGAAGGCGTCTGGCATGTCAGATGTACAAATTTTCCTCTTGCAGCTGACTTGACCTTGTGCTGTGCCTCTGACTGCAGTCAGCTCTGCAGCCACTACCTGTTCAGCCCAGCATCCTATCTGCTGGGGACCAACCCACCCACTAGGCCTGGGTTTCAAGGGTTTCCTGGTTTCAGTGCTAAAACTGGGACAGTCCCAGGCAAACTGGGACAGCTGGTCACCCTGCATCTGAAAGACATTATCTCACTGGTGTGCTTATAGTCAGTTGCAGCACTACTGAATTTTACAAATTGATCAGAGTCGGCAGCGCACCTGCAGACGGTGTGCGGTTCCCCTGGGGCCTGTGGCGGGCCTGTTGAAAGTGCTCATTTGTGTTTGTTCATTGCTCACCGAACTTGTTTCCACTCGAGGGAGACCTTTATTTTTATCCCGTTCAGTCTAGTTGAAATCCAGGCATCATCTTTAGGTTCATACTGTTTTGAAAGTTTAATTCCCAATTTTGATGTTAAGCTCATAAAGCAGAGGTATCCCTGACATAAATCAGGAGAACTGACCCCATCTGTTGGGGGGGTGGGTCACAGCTGGCTTGGGAGGCACAGGAAGCACAGAGGTGTCAGCAGAGCTGGCCAGGAAGGCCACCCTGCCCTCATCACCGACCAGCAGCCTCGGCCTTCAGCCTTCACAAGGATGTCTTCCTTTGCCCACTAGCACTGCAGTGAGAGCCAAATGACGTGCACAAGGTTATAAATGGGTGCTGCGGCCCTTGCTGTGGGTGCACTCCTCATTTACTGCTCAACCTAAGTTCTGTATGTTCTTTGGAATAGTTGTGTTTTTCCTGGATGAAACATTTACTGCATGCATTCTTTTCAGCCATGTTTACACTGTCCATTGGCTTAATATATTTGTTAGAATGGTTTGTGTGTTAAGATCTTTTTTTTTTTTTTTTTGACACTCTGTCACCCTGGGTAGAGTGCAGTGGTGTCCTCATAGCTCACTACAGCCTCAAACTCCTGGGCTCAAGAGATTGTCCTGCGTCAGCCTCCCGAGTAGCTGGGACTACAGGTGTGCACCACCACATGCTGCTAATTTTTCTATTTTTGGTAAAGAAGGAATCTCACTCTTGCTCAGGCTGGTCTCGAACTCCTGAGCTCAAGCAATCCACCCTCCTCGGCCTCCTAGAGTGCTAGGATTACATGTGTGAGCCAGCACACCCGGCCAGAAGTTTTCTCAAGGACAAGAATAGTGAGCATCACACCATAAACCATGACCGAAAGAGGAATATAGCACCTCTCTTTCTACCAAAGTCTAAGAAGTCTTTTAGGAAGTCCATAGCCTTAAGACCATAAAAGCCATCCTGTTAGCAGGACTGCAATAATGGTGCGCGAAAAACACACGTAGTGTTCGGGAGGTATAAAGGTAGGCTTCTTTTTTGGTTCATGGCAATATCATATGGTACTGGGATCTAGGTGTCATGGAGAAATTGATGGTGACTTTTTTATGTGTCCCTAAAATAATAAAAAAAATGCAAAAGGACTGGATCAGATCATCAAGTGGCGCAGGCCTGGGGTCGGTACTGCAGGGAAGCTGTCTTGGTGGGTGCCAGGTTCACCGTCTTCTCTAACACACCAGCTCTCTGGTGCTCTCAGGCAGAGGAAGCACGTTTCGATCCTTTACAGCCCTAATTGTACCACCCACTGGCACAGCTGTAGAACTTCTGCCACTTGCACACGATCCAATTTTATTGGAAAAGTATTTTCAAATGAAAATCTTACTAAATGACTTGCTGTGGAAAAAGTTAGAAAAATGTCTAAATACATGTTCTTCTTCTGGATGTGGTCTCCAATTGTGTGATTTCAAGCAATTCCCCCATAATTCAAGTGAAACACGCACCCGCTGGGTCAATACTATTGATAGTGACAAAAATTGGTTTTCCTCCAGCAGCTTGAACATCCCGTTGGCAGCCCTGTGTGGACACATCTTGAAGGTTGGGATTTATAAAGTGAGAGCTGTTCAAAGCTGAAACTGGTTGTTTAGTCCATTTGAAAATATGCGGAAAGGAGGGACCTCAATGCAGCCCGTGGAGTGAAAACGTTCTTAGTCACTCCATGTGGTTAAAAACAAATGACAGAGAGCTGTTGTGCAGCTATTTCGGTGTTCTAAATGGAATGTCTAGCACTCTGTTATCGCTGCGTCCACGGCAGCCTCTCGAGGCCCCCAGGCCATCCCAGGGAGCCTCAGCACATTCTCATCTCCCCCTTGTCAAAAATAGACAGTATGTAGGGGTGTGGCAACTAGGGAGGGATTAAAGGCAGGCAATTCCAAATAAAGAGCAGCTTCTGAGACATAAAAGCTACTCAAAACCATGGATAAATCCTATATTTACCCAGAATAAACTGAATTACAAGATGATGCTGTTTCCTTTTTTAGTACCAGAGAGCCATTTATTATGTGGGAAATATTTAATAGAGTAATGACATAAATATCTAATTTAATATGTGATTATTTATTGTATCTGTAGCCTTTCAGGATAAATAAAGCTTATTGTTTTGATTTTTCAAGCTTTATTGGAAGTCTGCAGAGGTAGGGTTTTGCTGGTTGGTCTATTTTGAAAGGAAAGGGAATTTACTTTTGAAATTGTGTTCGGGATTAGATGTTAATACTTGTTTAATGTAAGCAGCAGTCCTACTTGAAAAGCTAAATAGGGTGCTAAATCTGAGGCTCACAGAGAGAAGACTTTTAAAATACTCATCTAACATTAAAAATATATATCATTATAGCTCACCATCAAGGGAAGGAATAACCCAACACACAGATATGCCCGTACTTTCTACAAACAGCCAATTAGACATGTGTATTTTCTTTTGAGGAAAAGAGAAGCTTTTGGAAGTATAAACATGTGCATCCACTTACTAAGAGTCCACCAGCCTCTTATGTGGGGCTGACATAATGATGTCTTGTGCACTTCCTCTTTTAAAATACAAAAATAAATGACATAGAGACCAAAAGCTCTGCAAATTAGTAGCTATTCAGGCTTCATAACTCTACTGAATGCACATGGTTTTCTAATGATGGCCACAGCTGGGGTGGATGAATCATCTTAACCTGGCAAATGGTTTTAGTAAACCTTCCATTTTAATGAAGTGATTCATTTGGAAAGAGGCAATGCAGTGAGCCTAAGGCCCAGATACTTCCTTAAACAGCCTGAAATGGCTCAGAGCCACGTCATCTCGCCCTTTGATCCCACTGGCAGCCCTGATAATGGAGTGAAAGAATCCCAGGCAGCTTGTCAACCACAGTGGGTCCTACCTTCTGTTTACTCTGTATACTAGATGTTTGTGCACACATCTTCTATTCCTTCATTCTCGCAACAATCCCGTGAGGTCGATGTGATATCTCACAAATAAAATATGAGGCTCAGAGAAGTTAAATAACTTATGACGCAAGCATCTTAGATTCCAAACCGTGTGTGTTGCTGTTCCCTAATCTTATGCTGTTCTCTTTTCTTTCTGTATCTGTAATGTCTTCCTTCCCTTCCCTTCCCTTCTCTTCGCTTCCCCCTCCTTCCCTGTCCTATCTTTTTATTCGTTCGTTTATTCAAAGTATATGGAGCTTTGGCACCATGCCAGGCCCTGTACTAAATGCCTGGATCCAGTAGCAAACAGGACAGACAAAGCCCTGTCCTCACATAGCTTATGGTCTAGCAAACAAGAGCAGAAGTTTGTTCAAACAGACAGAGGGGTGTGGGGAGAGGGCGGCACATCTGGAAGGTCTGCTTCCTAGGAAGGATAGCCATGTATTTATTGCCAGACTAAAGATTTTCTTTAAAGACTTTAACAAGATGGGACAATGGACCAAAACTACAGGTTGAAATTAAGCAGGAATAAATGTAAAGCCATTCACTGACCCTTATCCTTTGTAAATACAGAGTCAGGAAGATATGTCTTCATCGGGTTTCAGGTGAAGTTTGAAGCCTCAGTGCTATGAAGTAATGCTTCAAAAAAGGATACAGTCTTAGGCTAGATCTGTAGCAGCATGGATTCCAAAACAAATGCGCTGGTAATTCCACATTACATCTAGAACTCTCTATAGGGCATTGCTTTTTTTTAAGGGAGACACTGGTTATGAGATAGTGAATATTGGTTTTGAGACAATAAAGATATCCAGAATTCTATTTCCCTTGGTAGACAGTGAGAGGCACACACCTAATTCTCAATAATTCCTCTCCCCGAATGTGCTTTCCTATAGGGAACTTTTGGCCTGGTAGAGATGAACTAGGAACTATTGAAATTGGCCTCCCAGAGTAGCTGACTGTCCCTAAGAATACCTAGCAATGTGTACTGCTCAGAATGTTCAGGGTACAGATCTTCACAATTTCTTTCTACTATTTTAATCTGATTGAAGAAACAGAATAAACATAGATAAAGCTGCTGTAAAATAATAGATAATTAGTTTATGATGGCATTGGGAAGAAACAGGGAAGAGAGACAGACAGTATGAGGAATTGGAAAGAACACAGGCATTGGAATTAACCATGTGGGTTTGAATATCAACTATGCCTCTGTTAATTATGATACAGACAAGTTACTTAGCATTCTCTGAGCCTTAGTTTCCTTATTTGTAAAATGGTATACAAATATCTGCAATGTAGGATTGTTGCAGGGATTAGAAATAATATTAAATTAAATTGCCACCAAAGTGCCTGGCACATTGCAAGTAGCTAAGGAAAGCTGAAGAAAAATTATGAAAGAGGAGGTGGAGTCAAGGATGAATTCTTGGAAGAAATGCTTTTTGAGATTCATGCTTAAGAAATCATGAACACAGATTGACTAAGTATTAAGAAACCCATGACAGGCAGAAGAAAAAGTGACAAAACAAAGATGTAAGGTCCAGATTTTGTATAGATGCTGTTTTGTCTTCTCTTTGGTCAACTGAAGCATCATTTGATAGTGTGTTTCCTTGGTATTGAAATTTGACAGTTGTTTGTGGCTGGAGATAAGCTCTGGACATACGTTGATTTCCCTGCTCCTAAATCCTATCACTTGGGTAATAGTGGTTATATTGTTCTCAACTTGTTTTTCTCACTTGAGTTTATAAAACTTGCCATCATTTTAACGTCACATAACATGTCAAATATTTTCCCTGAGAATATTCATGAAGCACATTTGTGATGGCTGCCTTTAAAATATAGTGCTCATTTCTCTTCCTTTATCAGAAATATCTGGCAAGGGGACAAGGAGTTTTGTTTGCTTTTCTTTATGAGAAACTACTTCCCAACTTACTAGTGAACCTTGTTTAAGTTTTTTTTTATTTTAAAGAAAACTTGCCACCCTAAAATCTAAGACTAAGGAGCATCAGCTCATTCAATAAATACAACTAATAATTTAAAATATTGTATAATTCAGGTGTTTTGATTAATAAAGGAAAAGATGTGGTGAGAAAGAAATAAAGTGACTGGAGAGGTGAAGGAAGAAGAAAAATCAAAACATGAGGCAAAAAAAGGAGGAAGAAATGGGAGGAATACAAAAAAGAAGAAAAGAAACACGAGAAAAGAGACACACAGAAAGAATGGGGACGAGGAAGGGAGGGATGGTGGGGCCAGTGTGCAGCGGGGGTCACTCACTCATGGCCAGAGGCCCTGCTGCTCTCCCCGCCCACCGTCCAGGCCCGGGCCCAGTGGGGAGGTCATGCTAGAAGCTGAAGTGCGCAGATCTCTAACACACTGTCAGGTGCACAGGATCGTCATGGACGTCCATGAGTAGTGCCTAAAAATTCCTTTGTCATTGAAAATCTATTAAGTTACATCCCCTTCTTTTTCTTCTTTTGTCTTCTCCTTCTTGAGGGGAAAGCCCTGACTCATTCAAAACTCAAGACCACAATGGCAATCTAAGTGTAAAATGTTCCATGCCCATTTATTCAAAATTATTTTTTTAGCCTCATGTGTCTTGAAATACAGTAAAATAAGGACTCCTGAGAAGATAATGTAAATTTGTCTGAGTGAAAAATCCTTTGCATCAGTGGTCCCCAACCTTGTTGGCACATTAGAATCACCTGGCCAGGTATTAAAGCCTGGGGTGTCCACACCCTGATTTTGTAAGCGCCTGTTGTGATGTGCAGCCAGTGCTGAGAATCATTCCTTTTGGGTTATGGCAGCAGAGTGTGTGAATCATGGTTCTAGCACTTACTAGTAAGGGCCATCCATATATATACACACACACACATATAAAACTAGTATAAATATATATATATATATGTTCTATATATATATAGCAAATCGAAAACTGATATGTAATATATTTGATATCATACTTGATATCAAATAGATACTTATATCTATTACATGTATATACATATACATGTAATAGATATTTACAACAAATCATAAAAATGCATGATAGGTATTATATATTATATCTATTATATCCTATATATTTAAGGAATCTTTGGGTCTCCTGAAAAATATTATAAATAGACTAGCTCTAAAAAAGGAGAAGAGAGCTGGTCATGTGGTGTGCTTGTCATGGCAGTAATGTTTGAGAAGGCTTCATGTTGAATCTGGGTCTGCTTATCCACTATCAGAGCACAGTTCTCGTCATGACACCCCCATTTCTGCTAGATTAAGCTCTAAGTCCTCACCCGGAGTGCCCCTCCATTCTGAGTCTCTGCCTCCTGGCACCCTGGCTCCAGATATACTCAGCCACAATGCAGTTTCTCTTCTGGGCCTTTTTCCAGCCATTCCTTTAAACTGGACTAATCTACAACTCTCCATAACCACACCCTCATTATAGTCTATTGAAATTTTATCCATCATTCAAGGTCCTCTTCCATGAAGCAATCTTAATTCTCTTGCCTACAGATACAATCCTTCTTGTCTTTGAAATCCCACTGCATGTTGCTGTATATTCTCTCTCTCTCTCTCTCTCTCTCTCTGTCGACTTATCTGTATTTGTTTTATGGTCATGAATATTTTTATTTTATTTGTCTAATAATCTGAAGGTCGAGAATATCTTTGGATCTTCTGATGTGCCTACTTAGCACAGTGTTCTGCACAGAAAGTGCTCAATAAATATTTATTTAATAGCATTAATAAAATAAAAAAGATGTTTATTGAGGTATAAAACCCATTGAAATATGCAACTAAAATTTAGGCAGCTGTGTTTGTTGAAGTAAACGGGCAGTTTTAGCAGTTGCTTTTCTGTTCCTAGACATATAGACTTAGAAAAAGACACAGCCATGAGCTCATAATCTATTCTAGGCTCTGGCCAACATCAACTAGAGATCCGTGTGCACATTCTGGGTGCATTAGGTACATAGAAAGTGAATGAATAGGTAATAGTCTAGCCAACACTAACTTAATAATGGTAGCACTTTCCTCTTCTGTGAAGCAAGATAGTCACTTCATGTTAAGCCACTTCCCTTGCTTCACTTCGATGCTCATATCTTAAATTCTAACCCTGAGATTTATCTTTTGCTTTGTAAGACCATGCATTTATGTCTAGGAATATAGTGCAATTGCCCTTCTACCCACACACCAAAAAAAGAATTATAATTTATAAGAAATTGCCAAGGTTAAGCTTATTCTTTACAATGTTCTTCTGGATAACAGGCCCACCCTGTCCCTTCCTGCACCCTTCAGATATCCCCACTTGTACAGTGAATAAAATGTAATTTTTGTCCTTAGGCCATATTGTTCTTTTCCTGCTCACAGTAACCCCGGGTGTGCATTTAAAAGTAGAATCTGGCCTCTCGAGGTTACTAGTTAATTTAATCAACTCTCTTTAAATTACTTTATAAAAAAGAAAAAAGAATGAAAGGAAAGAAATTCTATTTTAGAAAAAAAATGTATCTGTGCAGCTTTCTTTTCACGTGGAAGACAAAGGATCTTTCCAATAGGAGGACAGAATGACAGTTCCACTTATCTTGGCTGCTCGGAAATTAGATCAGTGACATATTTTCTGTTGAAGAAGAAACCTTATCTTAGTGGCTACATTTCAGAATCAATCATCTGCAGTTCAGTCTTGCCCCCTCTCACAGGCAGAGAGCATTATACAATTTGTATGTTTCAATTAGGTTGCCATAAAAAATGAGTTGCTCAAGGGCATTGGTTTATTACTGGTATCCAGCCATGTTTTCCTTCACTAAATGACATTCTGAAAGCCTCCATTCTGAGCATAATCACCTTAGGATACCCGCAGAATGTGGCCCCAAATGATTCAATTACAGCTAAAAGTCATTCTCTTCCCAGAGCACAAGACAAGAGAAACCCATCTGCAGTCTTTTACATTCACAGGATATTCTTTCTTTCATAAACATTCTTGCAAGGATGTAAATGCAGATGAGGGTTATGTTCTGTCTGTCTTTTTAGTGTTGTCTCTTTTCTCTCCGATCTGCTTTTATTCATGAAGTACAGGGTCATGTCTTAGGACAAATTATACTGTTTATCAACAAGTGAGTTTATAAATCAGTTCATTCAAATGAGGAACATTTTCCCATAGACCCAATAGTAAAGGATACTGAGTTTCCTGATGACCTACAATAACTTATTTAACTCACAGTAAACTCAATTCTGCAGAATTAATAGTTTTTCTTTATTTCTAAGGGAAAAGGAGCTGATGTTTCCAATAACATGACACGTCTGGAACTGCTTCTGACATGTGGCAATTCTTTCCTCCCGGCTAGTGATAAGGAGATTCTTTCTCCCTCTCCTCAGAAACAGCTTGTTAGGATGTATTTGCATGTAGGGATGTATCAGTTATCTATTGCTATGTGACAAACCACTCCAAACTGTAATGACTGAAGCAACGATCATTTATTGGTTCACAGTTCTGGGTGTTGGCAATTTGGGCAGGGCTCGGCTGGTAGGTTCTATTGCTGGTATTGCCTGTCTTATGGAGCCACAGTTCACTGGCAACTTAGTGGAGTTTTGCAAACAAATTGCCTCCCTCACATGCCTGGTGGTTGGTTTCACCTGTCAGCTAGGCCCTCTCCATGTGGTGTCTCATCCTCAAGGAGACTAGACTGTTCTTATTTCGGATTTCCAAGAAGGAGAGTGTGAAAGCGGAAAGATCTCTTCAACCCTAGGCTCATGAGTCGCACATAACTTCTGCTTCATTTGTTTATCAAAACAAGTCACAGGGCCAAACCCAGATTCAAGGGCTCTTTTTGATGGGAGCAGTGGCAAGGTCAAATTACAAAGAGATATGCAGGGATGGGAGGAATTATTGCAGCCATCTGTGTAAAGAGTCTGCTACAGGGGTGTTGGAGTGCAGTGGTGAGAGGTGAGAAGTGATGAGAGGAAATGAGAAGGTGACTGATAACTTTGAGGTTCAGAGGACCTGGATTCCAGTCTCACTTTACTGCTTCCTAGTAATGTGACCTTGGAAAAATTATTAGCCTATCCAAGCTTTAGTTTCCTATCTCTTGAGAATAATTCCTTCTTATAATGATTGCTGTGATAATTAGAGATTACGCTTATTAATCCATTTAGCAAAGTGCCAGTTACATAGTAGCTGTCAGTGGCAATTAAATTAATGTTTCCTCTATTCCCCCTCACCTCACGAAGGCAGCAGAAAGGCACAGGCTTTGATCATCTACCCTTGGATGCTCCTCAGGCATTCTGAAACCAGCTCATCTGCAGAGAGCTCACTAACTTTCCTCCCTTACTTCCCCATCCTGATTTGCAGCTTTCATGGTGTCCCCATTCCCAGGTTGAGGTACAGATTGAGCATCCCTAATGTGAAAATCCAAAATCCAAAATGCTTCAATAAACATTTCCTTTAAGCATCATGTTGGCACCCAAAAAATTTGGATTTTGGAGCATTTTGGATAATGCAAATATTCCAAAATAATAAAAAAAAAAAATCCAAAACACTTCTGATCCCAAGCATTTCAGATAAGGGATACTCAACCTGTATTACCATCCAAATAATTTCCAAAGTTAGGGGCCCAGGAGCCATGCACTGCATTTGTCTCATCCCACTCCTATCTGTTGATTCCTGCTTTCCTCCTTTAAACCAGTGTTTATTAGACACACGAGTTGCTGCCAGGCCTGGATTTAACAGGTAGATGAAGCTGACATGGTTCCTGCCCCTAAAGAATGTGTACTTCATTAATAATATGAGACTCTCCAAGTTCTATGAAGGAAACAAGATGTTGTGAGGAAAAACTAAGGGCTCTGGGGACCCTGTTTTTGTCCACCCTTCATCTCCACAGGACCCTAGCTGGGCCAGGAACACCTGTGGCCCAGGAACACAGGTTCTCTCTCCACCTTATGGTTCATCTTCCGCACTATTGCTAGAGATATCTTTTGGGGGAAAAGAATCATCTTTAATTCCCTACTTGAAAATCCCTATGGCCCATGGGATTATAATCCAAACTCCTCAAGGTTGCATAAGAAGCCCTTCAGTCTTGGCCTCAGCTGTAGCCTCTCCCCCACCCAGGTGCCCCTCATCCTTACAGCCTACATTCCTCATGGGTCCTTGCCTTGGTCAAACTCTTGCCAGAATCTGTGCCTTCACTTCAGGGAAAGTCCTTACTCTGAATTGCCTCTCCTTGGTGCCTACCTTTCCCCCTACCACACACACAACATTTCTATTTACTTTCATACTTCAGAGATTTAGAACATAGTAAGTGCTCGATAAGTGTTTGTTGAATGAATGTTTGTGGGGATGGTCAGAGGTAGAAAGTAGTGGTATTTAAATGTGTGATAGCTGACTATGGTTGGTGTCCACCAAAGAGTACCATAGGAGGAAGAGGAGGTATGTTGCACTGTAGGGGTGGGGGCTAGAGATGGATGGAAGGGGGCATCCTTGGCAAAACAGCAGTAAAGAGGGAATAGGAATTTTTGTAACCAGACCAGCCAGAAAGGCGAGTTACAATGGAGAAGTATTTTCTAAGGCTGAATACGTGCTTGTAGAAACCAGCAGTTTGGAAGAGACTGAGGTTATTTTTGTTGTACAGTGAGCAGTAATATATAGGAAGCTCCAAGAAGAGAAAAACAGACACAGACATACCAGCCAAACCTCCAAATATCTCAGACCTAATACATAATAAAGAAGAGGTGTTTTTAAAATATTTTTAGCCACAAAACTATTTTTAACTCCATACTATTTAATTTTTGTATCCATTTTTATACATATGACTGAAATTGCCTAGAAAATACATCTGAGTCAGAACTAAAACTGCTTTATCATAAGACAAAGCTTTTGTTATAGTTTAACATTAATACAAAGTTGAGTTTGCAGTTTTATTCTATTGTGCTACAAAAACTCTGAAGGTGCAAGTTATTTCTTAGCTAGATTTTAAACATTCACTAAGTTCCTTTTATTCATTTTATTGTTTTTATCTTTATTGACCTCTATTAGTGCTAAGAATTAACTTAGATTTATTTTCCGTGAATAGAGGTCTGTTTTGATATTTAATTGATTGTAGAAATCAATGGTCCTCACATGGTTTACAAGATAATTTCACACTCATAAGCTTATGGAATGCTCACAACTTCATAAGTATGATAGAACACAGTTTCATTATTTGTAAATGATGTTAATAATAGCACCCTACCTGAGGTGTCCAAATTGGAAAATAAGAAAGAAAAGTATTTCTGTTTGCAAGATGACATGATATTATATTAATATGTAGAAAGCCTTGAAGATTTCACTGAAAAATGGTTTGAACTAATGAGCAAATTCAGCAACATTGCACAATATAAAACCAACATGCAAATATCGATTGCATTTCTACACACTGACAATGAACAATTTGAAAAGGAAATTAAGAAAACAATCTCATTCACAATAGCATCAAAAAGAACAAAATACTTAGAAATAAACAGAGAGGCAAAAGATTTGTACATTGAAAACTACAAAACATTGCTGAAAGAAATTAAAGAAGATACAAGTAAATGGAAAGACATCTCATGTCATGGATTAGAAGACATAATATTGTTAAAATGTCCATACTACCCAAAGGGATCTAGAGTTCAATGCAATTCTTATCAATATCCCTATGGCATTTTTTGCAGAAATAGAAAACAAATTCTAAAATTAATGTGGGATCTCAAAGGACCCAGAATAGCCAAAACAATCTTGAAAACAAAGCTAGAGGCCTCATACTTACTATTTCAAAACATATTACTAAACTTCAGTAATCAAAACAATATGATACTGGCATAAAGATAGACATACAGAACAATGGATCAGAATAGAGATTCCAAAAATAAACCCTCATATATATAGTTAAATCTTCAACAAGGACACCAAGACTACCCAATGAGGAAGTGATAGTCTTCAATAAATGGTGCTGGGAAAACTGGATATCCACATACAAAAAAATGAAGTTGGATCCTTACCTTACACCATACATAAAAAATAACTCAAAATGGATTAAAAAATACGAATGTAAAACCTGAAACTATAAAACCCCTAGAAGAAAACATAAAAGCCTCATGATATTGGATTTGGCAATGATTTCTTGGATATGACACCAAAAGCATGGTCAGCAAAAGCAAAAATAGACAAATGGGACTACATCAAACTTTACAAGTTTTGTACAACAAAGGAAACAATCAAGAGAGTGAAAATGGGAGAAAACAAAGAAAAAAATCCAAGGGTGTTGAGATTGTGTCTGTTGTGCTCACTGTTGAATTCTCAGGGCTTTATGTGATGCTATGTTTATATTTTAGTAAATAAAAGAAAGGTAAATGCTATGTAAAAGAGACTCATTGATTATCTGAGCTGGAAAGTAATCCAAAGTCACCCATAACTACACAGTGGAAGAGCTAGTCTCAGAGCATATTTTTACTTTCTACTTTTCTGTTCATAAGTAATATTGATCACCTACTCTGTGTGGTTTACATAAGATGTGGTCTTGAAAATTTTGCAAAAATACTAATGAAGCATTTCTGTAGATAGTCATGAAGCAGTTCTCTGAATCTTGCATCCTCTGCCTTTGATCACCAGGTAGGATGCTTCCTTTGATTCTGAGCCACAAAGACTCTTTGTCAACCCAATTGGTATAGTTTATTTTAAAGCCAAAAAATCTTCTTTTCAGAGGAAATACAGTCTTTCCCAGAGCATCAGTAGAAATTATGGCAGACTTTTGCTTAAAAATTGTTGTCTAGTGGGTATGTGGGTGTGGTGGTGGTGAGGGAAGATTGGAAGTTTTTGATCAAGGGATCACACTGATGAATGCTGTGATCCAGAAATGTTTTTCTAGCACCAAGGTGTAGAATTACCTGGAAAAGCAAGATGCTGGAAGCAAGAAGGCCAAAAAGAGTTCATTGCAATAGTTTAGGTGGGAAGCAAAGCTGCTCCAAAACTGGTCGATGGAATAACAAGCAGAAAGGAGGAATAAGATATTACAGAGCATGGCTTGTTTACCTTCCTGAAGGTAAACACTAATACAGTCAGTGCCTTCAGCTGGCAGGCACTCAACCTATAGATTAGGAATTTATGAACTGATTGAAAAGGCCAAGGAAAAATAAAGATTACAAGCTGACTTCATGACTTGTTTATTTTGTTTAACACAGTTAGCTAAGAGTGGTGGCTCCGTTAAGAATATTGAGCATGTCAGCAGGATAAATCTGACTACTGGTAAAGATAATCAGTTTGGTTTGATCAGGGCGAATGTGATAGTCAGGTAGAAGTTGGAAATCTGAGACTGGGATTTGGAAAGAGGACAAGGGTGGATTTCAGGAGAGATACAGAGTGTAGAAAGAGATGAGGATGACACCAGGAGAAAGTGGAATTTCTTGGCATGGATATAGAGGGCTGGTGCAGGAAAAAAAGAGAAGAGGTTAATGTGCAGATCTTTGGGGAAAGTATATATATATTAGAAGAAGGAGAAAGAAGGAAACTATACAAGGAAAACCAAAAGTAATTTAATAAGGGTATATCCAAGGGAAGAAAGAATTTCAGATGAGAATCAGTGGTCAAAAAGTATTAAACTTTGAAGAGGAGATGGAAATGTTTAGGAGAAGTGAATGAATTCATACTGACCTCCAGAAGATGACCACAATTTAGTTTCTAAAAATTAATCCATCCAGTAACATAACAACATTGAAGAAAGCAACTGGGTAGCTGTTGTGAGCCAGAGAGTAATTGGAAGGTACCGTCCTCAACTGTTCTCAAGAGGTTGAGGACCAGGTGATCCCTGAGGGGCTTAACTTACTTTTTATCACAGCAACTGCCCCAAACTCAGCTTCACAAGAAATGGCCTCATGGAAAGGAACGTTGTTGAGAGGATATCATGGTGAAAGCGTGAACCACCTCCAACTAGTGGTTTGCCCACAGTCTGACAGATGTCCAGTGTTGCTGTGAATTACCTCAAGGTCAAACACTAAAATCATTCCAATACCAGGGAATTCAAGCTAATAAAAGATTTCTCTTCTTGTGTATCCAAATAGATGTGCCTTCCTGGGCAGCTTCCTTATGCTCAGGGTTTCTCTGCCATATTGCAAGGAGATCGGGACTCCCAAGGAAGATTGTTGCTGAAAGCTCCTGACTTAGTACTCAAAAGTTTGGAAATCTCTGCATATGTACAGAAGCTTAAGGGGATTAACTGGGATGAAATACTGAGATCTGCTACTCCGCACAGGAGATTTCCCTCAAAGTCTCTAACCCTCAAACAACCATGTGTTTTCACCAGACCCAGTGGCTCCCTCGCGCCTCATCCTTCCATACCCCGGGCTGCAGAAACACCAACAGCGTGTGTGCGGTGTGTCCTGCTGCTGTCAGGTTAGAAGAGACTGCAAATTAGATTCATGTTGAAGATCTGGGATCATACCTAACTGGCCAGCCATAAATCTCATCTTCTGAAAGAAATGATAGGATGCATTCTCAACACTCTGAAATGTTCAATAATAGAATGATTCCATTTTCAGAAATCAGAAGGCATTGTGGGTTCTCCAGAATGCCAAAGAGAAAGATGATGCACGAATTATTCACAGTTTATAATGAAAACAGTTAAGTTTTCATCATTTTAAAAGTATAGAATGAGCTTTAAGACAGAAAGATGTATGCATTTATATAAATTAATTTTGGGGGTGTTTTTGCCCCAGTTGGGTCATTTCTGTACTTTTTCATTCAAACTGTGAGATTGGCCTGATGTTAATTTACCAACTGAACATCCACATGCCCAAGCACACCGGCTACTTTAGGATATGTACTACTGCGGTGTTCCTCAAACTTGAACGTGCGGTAGAATCACCTGGAGGCCTGATCAAAATGCAGATCACTATGCCCCACCCTCAGAGTTTCTGATTCAGTAAGTCTGGAGTGGGCCCAAGAATTTGCATTTGTACCAAGTTCTCATGGGAGAGGTTCCAAACTTCCTTGGTTCATGGTGCCCTCTGTACTCAGTAATTTGTTCACAGTCCCCTTAGGTGGGGCTGCCAGACTTCTCTGGTAGCCTTATTACTAAGCCAAAAGAAATACCTAACAGTTACACTTATTAAGTAGTTATGTTGAAACTTAAGAAGTATCTATGTCCTAACAACTTAGCAGCTATAATTTCAATACCCTAACTTGAAAGAGCAATAATATTTTATTTCATTATTAATAAGCACAATTAATAATTGTGGGATGTGTGCACTGGTTGGACCCCGCACGGTTTCTTAAACCTGAGAATCAGGTTGGCTCTCACCACCCTTATTTTCTGTTCAACACCGATTTCCACACAGCACCTGCTTTTTATCACAACTGCCAAAAACCCAGCTTCACAAGAAATGGCTTCATGGAAAGGAACATTGTCAAGAGGATCTCATGGTGAAAGCATGAACTACCTTGGAGTAGTAGTTTGCCCGGGGTCTGACAGATGTACACTATTGCTGTGAGTGTCTCAAAATTTTAAAATATCCCACGGCACCCCTGTGAGTTTGCTGCGGTGCCCTAGAGTGTCCTGGTGCACATGTGGGGAACTAGAAGCTCAAGTATTGCTGCTGCTTCTGGTTTGAGCACTCCACTTCGAGGGCTACTATGATACTGGCTCAAAGAGACATAAGGAGGGAATATTCTGAGCTGTTTTATATTTTCTATGATAACACTTAAGGTCCTTAAAATGTTAAAAAGCAAAAAATGCAGAAAAATACAAGCAGATTTACCACTAATGACTTTTTAGTACAGCAGCAGAACTAAATAGGGGAGAAATCAGAGAATGAAGTAAGATACCACAAAGAGTTGTGTGTGGTTGTTGTCATGGAGCACTTTTTCTTTGTAGCATTTTTCAGTCATAAGTAATTAAGCCTGGCAATCCCAGTGAGCTAGGTAATGATCGTTGTCCCTCTTTACACACAGAAAACTGACATGTCATACTAGGTGACTTGCCTTAGGCCAAAGTGAGGTGAATTTCCTGGAGGCAGAACACTAAAAATTGCAGGATTTTAGCTTTCTTTTAAAAAAAAAATGTTATAAGAAACTGACCTATCATTTCGTATCATTCAAAAATTCTCTCACACTTCATAATTAATTTTCTCAAAAATCGTGTAAGGTGGGTGACTATCAAGTAGCCTCATGTTACTAATGAGGACTTCATGACCAGCTGTGGCTGTGTGCAGGGGGAAAGTTAGTGAAGGATTTGCGAGAGCCCAGTGAGTAGAACAGAGAAGACAGTGTGGTGAGTTTGCAGACACTAGCTACAGAGAAAGGAACCTTTGAAAATAGCTGGGACTGGACTCCTGTACCCTCAAGAGCATTTTCTCAGAAGAACAAAATTCAAAGCCCCTTGGGGACAAAGGGACAGAGAAATTAGCTTATGACTAGAAAAGCAGGTATCAGTCAGTCATACTCCACCTCGAGGGGTAGGTGTCCTGCATCTGCTTGACTGAATCATATCATGGATCAAGATCAAGAGACTCTATTCAGACACCACCAGCCTAATATATTTTTCTATTTATACATGTATTTATAAGCCACGCATGTGCACAAATATGGTCCTATGTGTCGTTGGCGCATCTGCAACGTCTCCAACAGTGAGTGCCTTGCTCGTTGGGTGGTGCTTGATGTACATGGCCGAGATTTCTAGAGCATGGTTGCAAGATGCTGGAGGTAAAGAAAGGAGATGAGAGATTATAAATTCAGTGATTGCTTTTTCATCCGCCCCAGAGCATATGAGACTTAATACACTAACCAGTGATCTAGATGATTGAGCAGAGTACAGTCTGGCCTTCCACATTCCACAGGTTTCTCATTCGCTGATTCACCAATCCTGGCTCAAAAATATTTGAAAGAGATAAAACAATAAATAATACAAATGAAAAAACAATACAGTATAACCACTATTTACATAGCATTTTCACCATGTTAGGTATTATTAATTATTCTAGAGATAATTTAAAGTATACTAGAGGATGTGCATAGGTTATATGCAAATGTTACTCCATTTTATATCAGGGACTTGAGCATCTGTGGCTTTGGGTATGGAGTTGGGGTTGGGGGCTGGGACCAATCCCCCACGGATACCGAGGGGTAGTCATTACTGTATACGAAGATGACACTGAATCATAAGGTTGTTAAAATCTTCAAAGTTTCGGGTAATGTCCAGTCGTCTTGAAAAGTTAGAGAAATGCCCTGGGCCTGGAGTCAGAAAGAACACCTGCAATTTGAGTCCCAACTTTGCCCCTGCTGGCCATGTGACCAAGCCTTTCTTTAAATAGTCAGTTTCCTGCCTCCTGGATCTATATAGAGCTCCGAAAGGGACGGTACATGTGAGAGCATGCTGCAAGTTTTTTGATCACGCACGCTGCAACTTGAGGTTGAGGTGAGGGTCCAAACCACAACTCCTCCAAATCCGCTCTTCCTTCCATCCCATACTCATACTGCAGGGCTCTCAAACTCCCATTCCTACGGGGCCGTGATATGGCCTGAGTAAGCCCCCATGGGTGCATTGCAGGAGTCCTAAGACTGTAAAGCTCTAGGGCACATGTTGAGTCTAAAGAAAGCCACTCAGCTACCACCTGTGTGCCAGGTTGAGCCTCATTTTCCTGGTGCCTTGTACAACATGCTGCACAGTAAGGGGCCGCCCCGCTCTCCTGAATATCTTCAGCCCTCCCCAGGGCCTTGTGCAGAGTGCCCAGTCAGCAACTCTAGGGCCTGGCCATCCGCTCATTACTGCTCCCAGCCGCCTGCTGTTGAGACCGTCTCTCACTGTGCCTTGCCCTTGGAATAAATTCTAAGTTAGAGCTGTTCATTACAGTTAGTCTGGCCAACTAAGATGCAGAACTTTCAGTTTTAAAACCGGGATGGTAGATCACCCTACATATGGCGCAAGTTAAATTCTATCTCCTTCAAAACTAATGTCCCAATCTCCCCAATAGGAAATAAGTATCATTTTCTCTCTTCCTTATATGCCCACAGCATTTTGATTATGCCTCTATCTTAGCTCTCCTCGCACATTAGAATTCTTTCCCAAATGTTTCTGTTTCCTTCACCAGATATTTAGCATGTTACAGTGGTGGTTCTTTTTTTTTTTTTTTTGAGACAGAGTCTCACTCTTTTTGCCCGGGCTAGAGTGAGTGCCGTGGCGTCAGCCTAGCTCACAGCAACCTCAAACTCCTGGGCTCAAGCAATCCTACTGCCTCAG
>NW_012142190.1:4460550-4464853 GCF_000956105.1 Propithecus coquereli | reverse complement strand
GAAAATTAATCATTCAGATGCGAAATGAGTAAAGGCTGACCTTAGACGTCACAGTGGGCTAAATAAACAGTGTTTTAGAAGAGATAATGTGATTCTCAGATGAATCAACATGAGGATAACAGGAAATAGGCTGAGATTTCAGCAAAAGAGAATTCCCTGCATCAAAAAGCAGCCCTTGACCGGAAACGGCCATGAAAACAAGTGGGTATAGCTTGCAAAAGGAGATTATGACATCTCTACTCTCCAAATCATTAAACAGTGACCCACCATCCATGTACCCTGACTTAAAACGAAGATTTTTCTGAAATAAGGGGCTGGACAAAGTCATGTTGGAGGCAGTATTCAGACAGGCTGCCTCCTGGAAACCCCGGGTCCGGAATGAGTTTTCTCCCTGTCTCCACCAGAGAGGCCACACCCTTTTTTCTCTTTAACCAAGGTAAGATGTGCATGTACTGGCTTTTTCCTGTCCTTGGGTTGTGACTGTTTAGGTCTAGAAATCAGGAGTGTGAGAGTAAAGCTAACTAGCCGCAGACGATCCCCTTACATTACAGCCGAATACTTTTCCCATACAGGATCTATTTGGGGACACTCAGACGTGGTGAATTACCATTTGCCATGGTCTTCACCGAAGAACAACGTTTCCAATCTCCTTCTTCCCCATGCGTACTGACCATCTGCTCCCAATAATTGCAAATGCACTTCCAGGACTCATAAAGTCTCCCTGTGTTCTCGCATGTCTTTGAAATGCCTCGGGCAACTGTCCTCCTCTCCAATGGAGCAGCCGGGGCAGCGGCAACAGCTGTGGGATGCGCTGGGGTTTGTCTCTGCTCTGTTTCTGGCAGCAGGCAACAGCCACCCAGCCACTCTCCAAAAAAGCCTGCAAATTGTAAACCCATTAAGGCTTAACTCCTGGGGGACAACAAAGAGAACTGCCTTTGAATGTGAGCTCTGTGTGACTCAGAGAGGCTTCTGGCAGACGGGCTTGTCCTCAGGGCCAGGGTGATGTGTAGGGAAAGTTACAAGCTTCTGAGGGAATATTTTCACAGGTTTTCCAAACAAAGGGTTCTCTCTTCCAACCCCATACAACTCTCTTCTGATTGCTAATCAACCAAAGCTAGTGAAAAACAGGCCATTTCTGTAAATAGACTAGAAGTAGCGCGTGCGTGCGCGTGCGTGCGTGTGTGTGCGCGCGCGCGCGCATTATCGTGCACTCGCATGTGCATGCACCGCACGGTGGATGTGAGTTTTAATGTTTTTTGTTTCTGTTTATATTTGTGTGAGGAGGCCATGACAGGAGCCCTGTTTTGAATATAACAAGATGGTAAGGGGACTGTCACAGGGCATGTCATCCTTCTAGTAAATTTTCCAGTACGCACGCAGTCTTGCAGTTGACTTTGCAAATCGGATGTGTTACGTGTTTTGCTTTAAGTCACCCTCTTTCCCCTTGAGTGGTGAGTTACCACAGGCTTCACTGTGGGTCTGTTTTGGTCTGTGTCCTCTCAGCGTCCTGGTCATATCTCATCTGTCTTCCTTTGTTTACTTCCATAGAGTTGCTATTTAGGAAGTCCCTTCTCGGCCCATCTGTCTTAAATTACTGTGTTGTTTACTTTTCCATCCGGGAACTGACCCTCTGTTCGTGGCACGCCTTTTGGATTTAGGATGCATTTGAAGATCTGGGAGCCCCTTTCCTCAAAAGCTCGTACAGGCTGCTGGCAATTTTTACTCCGGCCGCTTCACCACTTGGTGCGTACTTCCGCCTAGTCAAAGCCTGACAGAGCCTGGTGGCCTTTTGGAACGGTTGCTGAAGACTTCGAAACCCTACTTTTATCTTTGCTGGTTTTCGGTTATATATCAGAAGTTTTGCAAGTTTTGCAATGTAGTATCTTGGAGTTTTGAAAGAGTATTGAATTTTTATTATTTTATCCACAGTTATGATACTTATCGTGAGGTTACCTATCCATTTGATCCTTACCTTACTGATGTTTAATCAATATTTCTTATTTGTTTTAATCCTGGCCTTTTTGGTTATGAGACTCTACATGACGGGGGGAAAAAAGATCTTCACAGGCCTCTAGTGGACATGTGGTGGAACTGCAGAAATCTTACATTCAAGTATATGAAACTGGTGTGACCCGTATCAGAACTGGGCAGTCACAAAAATATGTTCTTCATTTCTTATTTAATTTAAAGATAAATAATATGTATGGAGCCAAGGAAAATAAGAACAATGGTGAAATAAAACTCTTGGTTGACCTTAACCACAGAGTATTGAGTTGTCAACTGTTGCCTGTTGTCAACTGAACTGGGTTTCTTTGACTCAAGAGTGCTTGTAGTCTCTGGTTTGTAATAGCAGCTCAATTTTAACTTCAAATAATAATTTAGAATCAACTGTACTCTTAATTCATTTTTAATCAATAATTTTTATCAAGAATTTGAAACATCTCTTATCTTAATAGCTTCATGGTTTAAATAAGAAACAATCAGCTTAAATGTTTCATCTCAAAAGAATAGAAAATAATTTTTCTCCATAAAGAAATATATGAGGAACTAATGTCCAGAGACAGCCTCAGCCTCCTCCAGAGAATAAAATCCATCAGAATCCATCAGGGCTCTCTCCCAGGCTTCAGTGATTTTCCAGAGCATTCTATGTATTCTTCATGCTTCCATGCCTTGCTTTTATGTTCCCTGAGCCTGAAATAGCTTCTCCCTTCCACCACTCCCCCACCTGGCAAAATTCTTTGCATCTTTGCAAATCCAAATCAAATGCTATATATATATATATATTTTTTTTTTTTGCAGCTCCCCTCCACCACCACCTAACAGTTTAAAACTGCATTGTTCGGTTCTACTATTGCACATTGCGTCTATAATTGTAACTTGACTTGTATAAGGGCCTGTCTCTTTCTGCTGATGGGGCTTGAACTTCTCATATATTAATATGGTGTGTTTAGCGATATTCTCATCATCACTTTATCCTCAGTACCTAGCACAGCCCCTAACATTTAGTAAAGTTTTTTTTTTTAACTGACTGCTATTCCTTGTGGTGCCTGTCCTAGGTGAAACAGGGAGCAGGGACGTACACCTCATTTTGTCTTTAGTATCAGGTTTGCATCCAGCATCCTGCCTCTGTTGTTTCTCCTCCACAGTCATTTCCAATCTAAAGTGATTTACCTGAATTAACCTTTTTCGGGGTATTTGAAATGTAAACCTTATCTTGATTTTGCAATGAAATGTTTCACCCCAGTATTAAATAAGAACAGGAATTTCAAGCAACTATGCCAGTGAGAGAGTTGTTTTGGGGAATGGAATGCCTAGCTCTAATATGTAGTAACAGCTATTTCTTCTCCCTGGGAATTAGGCCAGCTTCACTCTTTCTGGGGGTGGGGGGAGCACACCCGTACCTCCTTTTGGATTAAGCTTGCAAAGTATTTTCAAGGTATTGACATGGTAAGTAGTTCTGAAACAAATTAGCTATCTGTTTAAATCTGTATAGAGTTGAACCCCCTGGGCTTGTATTTTGAGCTCTATATAAAGACAGTAAGATTATTTTGAATCCATCAGTGCAAGATAGACCTTGAACTAAGAAAGAAAAGACTGAAGATGAAACTTTAAAGAAGATGGCTTTATGGCAAGTGATCTAATGTTACTTCACATTAGAGGGTTGAGCAGAGCTTACAGGTTGTGCATGAGACTGATTCAAAGGAACTGGTCACTGGGGCATTTTGTAGTAGCTGCTTAAGGGTTTTTGAAGTAGAATGACATTTGCTGAAAAAACACACTTTGTTTTTGTTTAATTTTCTTTGGGGCAAGGTTTCTTAATCCGGTGAGCTCTTTTCTCTGTAAAACTTCAGAAATTATAGGAACAAGTGAATATACATATGTCATATGTTTAATGGAAAGAACTTTGATACAATTCTTGAAAACTTAAAAGAAGGTTAAGAACTACTATTTTAAGAGAAAGTATGTTTTATAGTATGGGTTACATTAATAGACTTTTTGTCTAAACATTGCCTGGACTAGGCTGAATGTTACATTTTTATCTATTATCCAACTGTTTACTAAATGTCCTTATCTGAATAATAGAATTGAATTTGAAAACTATCACTCAAATATCCTATCACTTATGGCAATAGCTGGCAGCAGCATTTTACTGAAGACTTCTTGTACTTTTATGAGGCAAAAATTAAGGAATTAGAGTGATTAGTTGGCTTGAAAGAACAACTTACAAAATAATGAAAAAGCACAAATAAAATTTATCTCCAAAAATAAGCTGTTTGGAGCTTGTATTAATCTGCAAAATGCC
>NW_012142190.1:4411132-4458805 GCF_000956105.1 Propithecus coquereli | reverse complement strand
ATTAAAATGTTTTAAGTATATTTGACCTATACAAGCAGAAATGAATTACATATGAGCTTCTAAAATATATCCAGGTTATTTTTAGTTTTGTTTTATGACAGCAACATACAAACATCATTCTGGAAGAAACAAAGTGGGAGCTCTGGATTGCAGTGTAGTATCTGAACTGCTGTCCTCAGATAACTCCTGAACATCTTTCCCCAGACTCTTAGTACTGCCAATACGTGCTGGGTAATCTAGGACTAGCTGGATGACTTCCACCAGAGGTCGTTTTAGTTGGCTGTCAGATCTTAACTAAATGAATCTGTGGTCTGTTTTCAGAAATGAAATTCCAAGTAATCGCAAAGTAGAAAATGGATTCCTGGCCCCTCTTTCCCTTTGAAAGTTATTGTACTTACCCATCGTTTAATTTATCAGCGCTTCACAGGCTGGGGATCCAACTTGAAATCAATCTAGTCTTGAGAAGAGTCAGCCTGGGAACAAATAAGAATTACAGCAGTTAGACTCAGGGCCACGTTTCTTCAGATGACTGAGACATTCTCTCTGTGACATTATTTATTACCGAAGAGGAATTTTGAACATTTTGCTGGGTGCTAAAAATTTCAAATGGCTCAGAATTTTTAGGACCTTGCCATTTGTATGTTATGTGATAGCAGATATCACTGTCTTCTTCTTCATCTTTAACATAGAGAACTAAGAAAGAGAAAGAAATAAAGAAACCCAGTAGAAGTGGACATTAAGTGTGTTGTAAGAAAGGGAAACAGAAGGTACTTCTGGAAATGTTCTGTGTCTGTTACTATTATGTATTGGCTGCATGTGTATACTGCACAGGGCCTAAAGTTTAGAAGGGCCTGGAGCTGGGTTTAATGTTCTGCTGTTGCTATCTTGAATTATTATTAATATTTAAAATTGTAGTAACATACACATAACATAAAATTTGCCATCTCAACCATTTTTAAGTGTACAGATCAGTAGTATTAAGTATACTCACATTCCTGTGCAACCAATCTCCAGAACTTTTCTCATCGTGCAAAACAGAAACTCTATACACATGAAACAACTCCCCATTCTCCATTCTCCAGCTTCTGACAACCACCATTCTACTTTCTGTGTCTATGAGTTTCACTTCTCCAGGTACTTCCTATAAATGGAATCATACAATATTTGTCTTTTTGCACCTGGCTTATTTCACTTAGCATAATATCCTCCAGGTTCATCCATGTTGTAGCATGTGTCAGAACTTCCTTGCTTTATGAAACTGAATAATATTCCATTGCAAGTGTGTGCTACATTTTGTTTATCCATTCATCTGTTGATGGACATTGAGTTACTTCTATCCTTTGGTTATTGTGAATAATGCTACCATGAATGTGGATGCACAAATATCTGTTTGAGATAACATTTATTAATATTTTTGAGCAAGTGGCCTGTGTTTTCATTTTTCACTGAGATCCACAAGTTATGCAGCCTGTTTGGGGGCAGGGGGAGTGGGATGAGAGTGAGCTGGAGCTCCAGGGAGGAGTTGAATTGGCTAAACAGAGGAACAGGAGGAGGGGTCCACTCAGAGGACCAGCATGAACCCAACTCAGAGAGAGAGAAACATCAAGAAAAATTGATAAGTTTTTACCCTATTTCTAATTAGTTGCAAAAAGTAATGATGATATTATTCAGCCTCAAAAAGGAAAGAAATTCTGACACATGCTACAACATGGATAAACCTTGAAGACAATACACAAAGTGAAATAAGCCAGTTACAAACATACAAACCCTGTGTGATTCCACCTACGTGAGGTACCTGGAGAAGTCAAACTCATAGAGACAGAAAGTAGAATGGTGGGTGCCAAGGGCTGGGGAATGAGGAATGGGGAGTTATTGTTTAATGGGTATAGAGTTTCTGTTTTGCAAGATGAAAAAAGTTCTGCATAGTGGTTGCACAAGAATGTGAATATATTATACTTAACACTGCTGAACTGTATACTTAAAAATGGTTGAGATGGTAAATTTCATGTTATGTATCTTTACTACAATTTTTTTAAAAAACTGATGATGAGTGTTTTTATTTCAGTCGTCCATATGCTATTGAATACTCTTCCAGGGCTTATCCAAAGGGATGGTAGGGGTTAGGGGTGGCGGTGGGGGGAAGTTAACTGTTGTAATGAATGTGAAAACGACTGTGAGCCCATCTAACTGCTCCACCGATGTGCATGTAAATCTTTCACCCGTTCTTGCAATTTTCTATAACCTTTGATTTCTCCATTCACTTTATAGACAGCAAACATTTTCTGTTAATATAGAAATGCTATTCTTTTATCACCTGTGTTAATTATAGGAATCATTAATGACATGGTATAATCTATTAGAAGAATACGTTGACTTTCAGTCACCTGTTTTCTAAAGATAGCAAATATTAAATGTATTCATTTTTATAAGGGATTGTCTCCACCCTTATAGGGAATACTCATCGTCTACAACCAGCTAACACTCATTCTCTAGAACCTAAAATAATAATTAATTACAGTCTCTTTCCTCTGAATTTCAGTTGAATGTATTTCATGACACTGAGGAAACTCATTCACTTACTATTTTTGAAAGTTTGCTAGCCCTTAAGTTTGCTGGGTGTTTTTCAGTTAGTTTTCATGTGCGTTCTTCCACCATGTGGTTCACCTGGTGTACACTTGAATGCCTATCACGTGCCCAGCATTGCCCTAGCCACTGAAGACATATATCAACGTTCAGAACAGAAAGACATCCCTGCCTTGTGGAGTTTTTACTCTGGGCAGAGATGGGCATTTAGGCAAAAAAGTGAGCAAGCAGTACGAACGTAAAATGTACTGTGGAAGAAAAAAAGTAAAGCGGGAAAGAGGCTGTGATTATAACTTTTTGATAAGGTGCGATGGGAATGTGATGTAGAAGTGGTCCTTCTGTCCATCAGCTTCCCATCCAGAACTCGCACCTGTCATTTTCATTCTTGATCCCTCCCCTTCCCTAACTGTGGTCACGCCCTTGAACCATGATGTACCACATGGTGATTGTCTCCCTCAATCCACGGAAAATTATTTTGAGATTTCTTTTAATTACTCTCATATCCACCCCCTAGCATCTTACATAGTACTCTGTGTACAATAAGTATAGTAAACATATTTGTCGTATTTTTTAAATTAGGGAGGGAAGATGCTCTGTAAATTTCCAATGCCTTTATTTTTAGTCATCCAAGTTTCAGGTTTACCTTTAGCTTCTCTTTTTAAAGAAAAAATCTTACAGTTATTCTCAGTTTTTTCAGCGCTGTATTGTTCAGTATAACCAAACACGGAATGATGTGATCTAATATGTATTTATCACAGTGTCCTTCTCTTTTTAATATCAAAATCTCAAAGCCAAGCCTTAAGAATATATAAACAGCTCTTCACAGACAACTAAATGAAAGATAAGTAGATGTGCTATGATAGTACCATCTTGAATTTATATAGTACCCTTGCTGTGTTAAGGTGTTGGCGGAATTCTTTTTATTTAACTGTTTTATTTAACAGAGAGTTTAAACAGGTTGCTGTAAGTCAGACAAGCGAAGTGAAACAGGCATCATAGTGTAGGGATAGTGTGGGCTTTGGAATTACATGCTTTGGAGTGAGAGCTGGATTTGAATACAGAGTGAGCTACTTCTGTGTATCTTTTAACACCAAGTAAATCTCTGAGTTTTAGTTTCCTCCTCTGTAAAATAGGGATAAAATGAGGTGTGTGTGTGTGTGAGTGTGTGACGGGTGTATGTGTGTGTGTAACATAGCCTGGTCCAAGCTTTGATATTAAGTAGACACTCAGTAAATGTTAATATTTGTTTCTTGCTCAGAAAACAAATGCTCTCCCCATCACTCAGCCTCTTTAGAAATAAATCATAACTTCCCTGATTTACCTGTCCTGCTGGACTGAGAGCTTCCTTTTGGAAAGAACCATGCTTTTTTTTCTTTTTTTTTAATCTCTGGCCCCAGCACAGTTCCTGGGCTTGTAATTTTTGTAGTAAAGCTGCATTTAAAAAAATTTAATATTAAGTGTAGCTTTAAAAATATTTTTAATGAAGATATTTCCTATTTCTGACTCAGTTCATTCTTCCCTAAAGAGGCAACACTCTCCTCCCTCGCTTTCTTGGCATGTTCACCCTGAGTCCTCCTGCTTTGGAAGAGCCATCGGACGAGGCCCAGTGGCCCTGCACAGCACGGAGCGCAGAAGCTCCGGTGGTGCCCTCCTCTTGACCCGTGAAGCTTTAGGGCCTGCTGCCCCCACGAGTGTCACTGTGCTTGTACCATGAGTGCAGTCAGATGTCACAGCAGCCGCTCTGGCTTCTTGCCCAGAAAACAAATGCTTTCCCCATTGCTCAGCCTCAGAAGGGGCACGTTTGGCAGGAGCAGGCTGGATGGAGGGGGTTTTGAAGAGGCCGAGCAATGGAGGTGGAGGCAGGAGGCAGGAGGCTCTCCCACTTTGAAGCCACCAGGGCTGGCAGGTCTCCGGTCTGCCCACCCCCCAAGTGGCATGTCAGTACTCAATTTGCACGTCATCAAAAATAAGGAACTGGGGAGAGAGGAGATGGCTTTTCAGATCTTATGTCCTGTGTGCTATGATGGGTGACATATGGTCAAATATTACCAACCATATTCTTGATCCTAAAAAATGGTCTGGTCCGTCTCTGGTTTTAGAATGGCCTGCACTCAACTGCTTTAGGGAAATGATACTCTCTCTTCTTTTTATGACAAGGAAAGTAAGGTTTCTCTACTTCCTCTAGTCTCCCATTCCAGTAGCTCTTAAATCATGTGTAAGCCATGAAGCAGCCACGTGTCCGGGTGATGAAAGTGTCTTTAAATATCATGAGCATTACTATGTCCAAGCATCATGGATCCAAACTCTGACTGTATCATGATCAAAAGAACAGAGTGTCATCAGGTTTGGGATAAAAAAAATAAGTCATGCTATATTACAAAGTGAAAGAATGCTTATAGGTTACCAGAGGACACTGGAAAGTTGGCTGGCAGTTGAAATAGGTGATTGATCTTGACTGTTTTTGTTTTGTTTTGTAGAAGTAAAGCAAATGTTAGTCTTGTGGGGTTAAGATGGGCTGGGAATAAGAGGACATGCTTCAAGCATGGGGACTTTAGCATGACTCCAACAAAGCAGAAACATGTCTGCTGATGAAATGTGGTCTTTTAAAGGAAGAATCCTTAAGTGAAAGCAAGATCCCAGCAATCAGAGACTAGCAGGCTAAGATCTAGGTGCTCCTCTTTTTTCCCTAAAAAAACTCTTTCTACTTCTGAATCCTCTGACGCAATCACCTCTTAGCTGGGTGAAACATTTTCTTCTTCTCTAAATATATTCTTTTGCAAGGAGCAACGGTTTGTGTGTCTTAGGGGAAAACTACAGTAGAACGTAATGCTTCCAAAGCATTTAAACAAGATTCCGTTTCCCTGGAAACCGGGCCCTTTCCTGCTGGTTGTACACATTTTTCATAGGAGCACCTGCGAAAGGAGATCAGTAGCCCCTGAATCTCTTGACAGTGAAGGCCCCCTTGAAACTCAAAATGACTGTGGTGTTATGAAGTACACCTTAGTGGCTTAAAAAACTCATACACTGCACAGCACTGAAAATGTTTGGTCTTAGCTACCATTACAAAAGAAGGGAGTGTGTGTGTGTGTGTGTGTGTGTGTGTGTGTGTGTGTGTGTGTATAAGGTGATGGGAAAGAAAATCTGGAATTTATTAAAAACTAGGGTTTTTAATAAGTTCTGAAATCACTGAAGGGTTGTGGGAGCTAGCAAATGCAGTTATCACTCAGTGCTGATGTTCCTGCGTTCGGCTTCCTGGGAACATTAGAGTAGAATAGCTAATCTTTTGTGGCCAGCACTGCTTGCCTGTGTTGATAAGTGTGATTAACAACTTTAAAAGTCAAATATGTTAGCAAATGCCTTATAGCTGCCAGGAATGCTTATGGCCACCCACGTTTCACAGCAAAATGAGAAACACGTTTCAGGAGGCCAGGATTCCTAGACCTTTTATTTTTTTTTATTATTTTTTTTTATTTCAGCATATTATGGGGATACAGATGTTTAGGTTAAGTATGTTGCCCTTCCCCCACCTCCCCCCCTAAGTCCAAGTTTCAAATATGTCCATCCTTCAGGTGGTGCACATTGTACTCTTTGTGTATGCAAATACCCATCCTCTCCACCCTCCTCCCCCCTCCCCCTGCCCAACATCCAATAGATGTTATTCTTATATGTGCACTTATGTGTTGATCAGTTAATACCAATTTGATGGTGAGTACATGTGGTGCTTGTCTTTCCATTCTTGGGATACCTCACTTAGTAGAATGTGTTCCAGCTCTATCCAGGAGTATACAAGAGGTGCTATATCACCATTGTTTCCTAGACCTTTTAGATGAGTAAGTATGCCTCCAAGTTTGGTCGTTAAGTTGGTTTCAATCAAATCACGTAGAGCTATTGTTAGAAAGCAGTCAGATATAAACCCAAAAATGAGAAATGTGCTTTTTGTTCACAAGGTTGTAAAAAGATAATGTTCATTATAGTTTCAGAATCTTCTTTAACTCTGCTTTCACCTCAAATTTTCAAAGTGAACTTTAAAGGAGATGCTTGAATTTTTTAGAAATTTCGTTGCACAATCCAATTTTTGATGCTAACCCTGAATAAAAGTCAAAACTCTAGGGTATATGAGAATTGGGTGAGGCAGTGATAGGTGAAGTAATCCTCAAAGCAGTGGAAGAAATCCAGCTTAGGAAGTGATCAGCCTGGTGGCTTCCACATGACCAGGGGCTTTGTTCTTCCCAAATTGCAGCTTCACTATTGATGCTCATTAGCATCTTAATTAAAACAGGCTCTGTGCTAAGTGTTATACCAAGGAAGTCCGGATTTCGGTGCCCAGGATTAAAGAAACCAGCACTGAAAACTGAAAGCAGTATAAGATGTGATATTTACCGGTCAAGGGGTTAGTCGGCAGTAGGGGTGAAAGGACAAGATAAGCCTAGAATTAGGGTAATCAATCCTGAAGCGCAGTAGTGCCAGTTCCAAGATGCAAATCCATTCTTGTAGTATTGCCATGAGCACAATGCATGAAATTGCCTCACCCCAGCAGGTAGTTTATGCTTTCTGCCTCGCTGTGGACTTGCACTGCTCTGCGGCTGCTGAATGCTAGCACTGCACACACATACTTTCCCTAGCACGAGAGAGCCAGAGTAGATTCCATTCTCAGCAGCAGAAACAAACATTAGGTTCTCTGGAGCATCAGATTTGTAGGAAAGATGCTGATGTGACAGAAATTCTTTTTTTTATCACTGACATCCTTCTGAGCCTCTATTTTGAACAGTTATTCTTATACCACGTAATTGCGTTTTTCTGTTTTCAATACTACTTCCTAATGCATGATTGCCTTTTTGCTGACAAGATCTTCCCCCTGCCCTCCATTATTCTTTTTAGGTAATATAAGCCATAGTGTGTAACTTTTGGAATTTTACAAATACTGAAATAGAAATCATATATGTACAGTGGAACATCCACAGAGATAAGGCAGCACTGACATTGTCGAACTGCACCTGATGTGGAGTTCGGTTCTTACTTGAATTCCATGTACAGCTGGCATTGCTCCTACAGTTCATTTTCAGAGCCCTTGTGCTCCAGATGTGCTGTCTGACTTTTCTTATGGAATCTTTTTAGATGAAGGAAGTGGGAAGAGTCAGAACCAATAACCTAAGTAGCCAAGCACATTACCTTGATTTGCTTCAAAATAAGAACATGCGAGAGACAGGAGGTAGGCTGCCTAGATCTAGAAACATAATGGTTTCACCAAACTTTCCATTTTAAACAACTTACTAACAAAAAAGTGAACATTTATAATTTTATAAGGAAGGGTAACATTTTTCCCAGAAAAATAAAGGCAATTTAATAATAGTAGAAATTATATGATAGATTGTTATGCCTGTTTCAGAATGTAAAATGTTAGAAGAGGAGTTTGTGGAGTGGTTTGTTTTCAGAGTACACTATAAACATAGGTTTGTTTGATTCTCAACATTACCTGGAATGCTGGCTACTGAAATTGTGTTAGAGGCATACGTAGTATTCTGAGAACCTGAGAAACACGAGTTGCAACTTGAAAATGGGCTCCATGACCCCACAGACTGTGGGAAGTCCCAAAGCCCTCCTTATACACATCTGCACCTGCCTGTACCTGCCTGCAGGGCCCCTGAGGATCAGTACATGTCGCCACTTGCTCATGTTCTGGGTGCACGTGTGTCCAGGCAACTCAGTGGGCAAATCTGAAAGTTCCACATTTCCGTTGCTATAAATAAGAACAGCTCAACAGTAGAAGGTGGCATTTATTTTCTGCCTAAAACGGGGTAGAAAACAAGACAGGCATATTCTGAATAGCTGTGTGCATGCTAGAGCAACAGTCTGTCACCTTCAGGAAGTGAAATACTTGCATTCTACTCAATGAATTTTTTCATTTATGAGTTTGCGTATTCACTCACCCAAGCATCTATTCTACCGCACTGCCTAGGATGTAAAACTGTTGGAGAGGAAGGGGCAGATCTGTCAGCTTCGGGTGGACAAGCGATCCACCCAGGAAGGCACAGGCATGCTTCTGAGGACAGTTTGGAGCAATGCGCCTCCCTCAACCCCGGACCACACTTTTGACTACAATAGTCACTTGGGTGACTAAGCTAAGATAGTAGCTTCCTTATTTGTTCATTTGAAGATCTCCAAAGCATATTGTTAAATGAACAAAATAAATCTGAGAATAATACAAATGATATGATTCTGTTTCAGTGAATAAGAATTGTCTTATGGGTATGTAACATGGGTATATATGTGCATGCATATATAGACATGTGTATATTTTACATGCATAAAATATGTACACATATGCACACACACACACACGTACAGTTGGCCCTCTGTTTTCATGGGTTCTGCATCTGTGTATTCAACCAGCCAAGGATTGAAAATATTTTTTTAATTGAGTCTGTATTGAACATATACAGATTTTTTTTCTTGTCAAACAATACAGTATAACTATTTACGTAGCATTTACACTGTATTAGGTATTATAAGTAATCTAGAGATGATTTAAAGTACATGGGAGGACATGTGTAGATTCAATGCAAATACTACACCATTTTATGACAAGGACTTAAGCATTTGTGGATTTTGGTATCTCAGGGGTGTCCTGGAGCCAATCCCCCATGGGCACCAAGAGACTGTGTGTGTGTGTGTGTGCATGTATGTTCAGAAGGATATACACATCAAACTATTAATAGTTACTACCTCCAGGGAGGCAAGTGAAATTAGGAGTTGAGAATAAAAATGGGCTTTTACTGTTTTAGTCTATACTTCTTTATTGTTTGAATATTTTACAATGAGCATTATTTGGTGTCATTAAAATATTTTTAAGAAAATATTTTAAAGAACATTTATATTTTAATATATTTAATGTTTTATGTAATATTTTTAGACAATATTTTAAGGACTATTTTATTAGTTATTAAAATGTGTTAGATATTCTTTGATTTTACTCTGTGAAAATAAAATAATTTATTAAAAATGAGTGAACCTATCCTATACTATAACTATACTTTCACATTTATAATTATAGTCATAGCATAATGCAGATAATTAAATAACAATAGTAGATTTCTGGTATGTTTTTTCTAATTCATTTTGGCCAAGAAATTGGTGAATTTCTCAGTATCCAAGATCTAAACCAGATATGACCAAAAAGATGTTATTTTTGTTCTGGGTTCTTTGGTCAAGCAAACTTTGGAACTTTTACTGATACTCTTTAATGTCCTGTGGGTTTCATGCTGTCTTTATTGGCGACTTAATGTAATCAAATTGGCCATGCACAACTCTTAGGTTTTTTTGGCAGATAATGGTAGCTAAAGAAGAAGTTTTAAGGCAAAAGAGAATCAACTACTCTCCCCAAAACCTCACACCATGTCATATTGATAACCAAATGCAGGATTAAATTCTGTCAGATATACAAACATTGATTAACAAGCAACACACACACATAAGTTCATAAAAACTGCGTGCAGGCTTGAAGAAGTCCCAGCTCTTCACTTTCCTTTTAGATGCTTCAACCGCAGCCTTACATAAAAGGTTTACCCAAGGCTTAAGGCAAACACTGAGATTCCAAGGGCAGATGCTGTCACTCTTATAGCCAGGATCAGGCAAGGAGAGCCCTCCAGAACTCATGGATCATTTAGGGATTTAGACTAGGGCATTATCACAAGAGATATACAGGTAAAGGTTTTACTGCATTTTTACATTGAGTATGTTTAGCCAGTCCATCAACAGTAATGATTTCCACCAATCAAAACCCATTCTGGCATTCAGAATGCTAACTGGAGGTTATTGATGAAGAAATGGTAACCTCGGGGCTTATAACAGCCAATTCTGAAGTAGAGGTTCCCTCTTTAGAATGCCAGCTAAACTGTTTTATCTCCCAGACTTTGAATGCTTGATTAGATGCTAGCGGTGCCTGTGTTATAGCTTAACCTAAGTAACACACACATAATATCGCACCATATATGCTCAAGTATTTTAAATTACAGACAAGTACTACAATTAGCTATTCTTGCAGAGAATTCTCAGTTCCTTGATTTGTGGTTAATCAAAGTCAACCCTTCGAGTGTAGCCATAATCACCTATATTTTTAAAATTCTAACTATGGAACGATAGATAGCATGTGTTGAATGTTTATGGCAAGCTCTGTTGCAAGCATTTTACATATATTAACCTACTTAATCTGTACAACAACCCTAAGATGGGTACCATTATCATCCATGTAACAACACGGGATCATAAGCAACTTGTCCAAGTTCACCCAGCTTGTACCAGCAGAGCTGAGATTAGAATCCAGGCATTTGGGACATTAAGTGCAGTTTTTTCACTGCATTGAAGAGGGAACACACTCTTATCCATGAAGCCATACTGCCATCACCAGCTGGGAAATACTGCTGTTAATTTACTCTTGCGCGGATTTTGTGCACAAGGCAAATTGTCTACATCCTGTTACTTTGGAACGGCCCCTCCCTTGAAGTTCAGTGCTCCTCTGTGGAGTCCTGCTTCCTCAGTGTGCTGTCCTCTCTGCAGAGCTGATGAAAGTGTTTCATAGTCAAGCCTAGCTCTTTGCAAAGAAGAAAGCAAAGTCCCCAAGGAGCCATATCCATTGTCTCTAGGGTCCTTCTGACCTTGTCCCTTCAGGTAACACTTAACTGCTGTTGCCCGCGTTTGCTGTTGAACTTGCACACCCCCTCTTGTGCAACGGGACTCTACTTCTTGCATGCGGTCATTAGAGATGCCCTGCCATTCAGAAGAAAGGGAATGATGATTGAGTCCTTAACTTAAGGAACACAAGACTGAGGACCAGCAGATCTGTCCTAATTATTACTGCTGTGCTTGGTTTATGGACTTGCAGTGCACTTACACCTGGGTATGAATGTTCCTTGGAATAGTTAACTGACTTCTTAGGCCTAGAGTTTGAAAAAAAATGGGAAGCTTCAGATGTCATGCTGTTCGCTCTGCCATCCGGTATAATCCTTAAAGGCACTTTTAGGTCCCAAACATGGGTGGTGTTGCTGTTTGTTCCCTTTCTAATGCTGATTTGCTCAGGCACACAGGTTCTTGGGTTTTGACCATGAGAGTGGTCAGGGCTAGGTTAGTCAGGTTTCTTGTACCTTCGAGCTGGTGGTTGTGAGCAAAGCTGCCACATACATTTGGGTAGGTTGTACACTGCACAACTCTAGGTTGTCCTGGTCCTGGGGAACCAGGTGCCAATACAGGAGCATAGTGCAAATCCTGAGGTCCCTGCCTGTGCTCATGCTGTTCCCCACTATTTTCGTTCCTTTGCCATGAATTTACTCCCTGCCTACAACTTCTCTTCTATATGTACTCTGTAACCACTAGCAATCTGGTGCCTATCCCCACACACTACAACAGCTCTCTTCTAGCTGCATAAGTATTTTAAATGGCTGCAAAATACTTCACTATATGGCTGTACCATAATCTATTTGTACTAAATACCTATTGGTGGGCATTTAAGTGATTTTCAATCTTTTACAATTATGAATAATGCCAAAATAAAAACTTGCATATATTTGTACACCTGTCTGTAAATATCTCCAGGAAAAATTCTGTGGATTTCCTTTGACGCATCTTCCCCAACTCTCATGCCTTTCTAGTTGCCTCTAGCACCCTTCCTGTTGTCACCAGCCTCCTCCTAGTTCAGACTTCCTGACTTCTTGCTTAAATCATTGCAGTAGCCTCCTAAGTGGGTCATTCTACCTACTCCTCCCTTTGTAATCCATCCTAAGCACGGTTTCTAGATCTCACAGCTCAGATTAAGTTAACACCTGTGCTCAAAGGTTCCCAGTTGCTGCTTGAGCTTGGTAGTAACTCCCCACACCCCCTCCCAGCATTCAAGGCCTACCATATATGGTACCTTCTCATCTTTGGAGACTTGATTCCCCCTGTGTCCCCCTCTGCCTCGGTAGTGCCAGATGGTGCACGAGTTCCCGGGCTCACCTTGCCTCCTGTCTCTTCGGGTGCTTTAGAGTTCACTGCCTGCTCTGGGAGTGTCCCTCTCTTTGGAGTATCCTCCCTCGTCTCTGCCTGGGCAGCTTTGTGCCACCACCCTCGTCATGTTTCTGGATTCCCCCACTCCTGCTCCCCAGTCTTGGCTCCTTCTACCTCCTGCTACCCTCATATCCTGTTTTAGGTTATGATTGCACGTGCTCTTGCAGACCAGCTGCTCCAGAGGGAGTTGACAGCATGCATCCTCTGGGGTGGCTGGCATAGCATGCCTTGCACATTATAGGAGTAAAAAAAAAAAAAAAAAGAGTGATTATTAGATTAGATCTTCACAGTTGGCAAATTCCCTTACCCAAGATTGGCATAATCCTTCAGCTTGGAGACAAGAGATCACACCTGAAGCTCTTATGAAAGTAGATTAATTTCCCAGGGTATTTAGTCAAGAACACAGAAACTCAATGGCAGTGAAGTGCCCGGCAGAGTAGGAGCAGGCACAGCCCCCTCGTCCACCTTTCCTTGGGGGCAGGGGGTCGCAATTGCCTGTCACACAGTCCTCATGGAGCAGGGTCCTCCTGGAGTTGGAAAGCTTACTTCTTGGTAGCCACAGCAAGCAAGGACTTGCAACACCATTTAGTAGGAATTTACCCGAAAAACCCATGCACTCTCATTAAAGGGATGTTTACAGACATCCTAGTTCTTGACTCAAGCTCATTGTCACAGGATGACGTTGTCACGGGAGGAAGTGGGGATGGGAGGAGGTGGGGGGTGAGTGTGGAAAGCCAGATCAGATCAGGGCTCCCTGAACAAAATCTTACCTTTCAGTGACTCAGAAAGCCTCTCTCCCTACCAAGCCCAAGCTCACCCTCTTCTCTAGTCCATTCACTGACTTACTGGACAGACACCAATTGTGTGTGTCCCTGCCCTGAAGGGCTCACTGACTAATGGCACATGACACTTCCAGGATTCTGTGGAGTGAGAACGTGGATGGAGCACCAAGGTGTCAGACTTTCACTACTCAGCCCCGCTCCGATCTCTGTTTACCGTATTTTCTCTCTCACTGCAGAGTTCAAATATTGAGAATCTGAGTTGCCGTTGTCCTCAGCATGCACTTTATATGGTGCACCCTATTCCCAGGATCCTTTTATTGTTAGCTCTCCTTATCATGGGCTGTGGTATTTTGCTCGGTATCATCCTTTGCCAGATTAAATATTTATATGTATTTAATATTCTCTCTGTTGTTAAAAAGAACAATATGAGCATTTCACAATAACGACAAAGTACTTTATCATCTTCATTTAATCTTGCAGTCGTCTGTGAGGTCTCCAGGGCATACTCTGTTCCTTTCATGTTCAATGACACCGCCGAGAAATAAAACTGAGACTTGAATCTGGATCTTCTGACTCTGAATTCTAGTACAGTATTCAAATCTTTAGCCTTAGTTTAGGAACACTCACATGTGCTATTTGCACCCAAAGTGTGGTCTCTACTAGCTGATAAAGTTCGATTACTGTTAACTGTGCCAAATATGTAAGTCTATAATGCACCGTTTGTCCTGCTAATTTATAGAACAGACAGGTTGTTCCAGGGTGGCCAGTTCAACCCCACTTGGTAGGAGTTAACCCGGTGATACAATTCTCTCATCTAGAACCTGAAATGCCTCCTGTGCATACTCCTGATTCACCAGTTTCACTGCGAGTGTAAATACCAGCGAATCCTGTTGCTTAGGGTGTAATGTCATTGGAATGTGAATAAGGACCTGAGTGTTAGGAGAGAAAATTACACAGGCACCAATTTTGTAATGTCCTATTTTGGTGATTTCTCCTTTTCCATTTTTTTCCCTTGGAAGTGGTTTTCACAATTTTAACATATTAAAAATTATTTTGTCTTGGGTGTCTGTGTATATTTCAGTCCTGGGCATCTTGTTTTGAGTCTTATTAGGCATGGAAAAACCTAAGCCAGGTTTAAAATGCTTCCTCCTCTCCTGTGAAGTTTTAGTCTCACTTAAAATTGGATTTGTTATATAACCAAGGCACCTGACACTGGTGGCAGGGGGACCTAGGAGAAGGAGCGCCCCTCTTGGTTTGCGATAGACTGGCACCGTTTTCCTCTGATACGTGCCAGAGCAGCAGAGCCAGTTTTAAAAGAGAGGATTTATAGGAAATCCAGCTGTGAGTTTTCATTTTTTCTCTTAGAGCTGGAGGCGGGGCCAAAACCAGGCACACCATTGATCAGGCTAGAGTGATGTGGACAAGTCTCACAGACAACAGCCAAGCACAGAGGAAATATTAGCTGGCAGAGATAATGAAGAGAAAACACTCGGTGACAGATGCACCGTCTGTCAGTTTCTGAGGAGCAGTTTTCAAGAAAGCAGAAAATGAAATGAAGAAGAGAGGGGTTTTGTTCCAAAGGTACAGCACAGCCTAAGGACATTTTTAAACAAAGTAAGTTTGTGTGCCATGGAAAAAGAGGTCGTGGTGGTGGGAAAGACAACAGTTACTTCCTATTTGGATCGTGAGTTTTGCTATTGATATATAAAGTTTTCTGTGTAGTGGATTTGATATTTAGAAAAACATTCTTTTCACAAGAACTTGATTTAAAATTAAAAGGCAGTGCCTGTCACTTTGGTTATTCACTTCAAAAACATTTGAAAGTTACTAATAAGATTTATTTTACTTTTATTTAATCTCAGAGATACTTGTTTTATTTCAGACTACAAATATAGATAAGGACTTCTCTCCTTCCTTCCTTCCTTCCTACCTTCCCTCCTTCCTTCTTCTCTTTCTTTTTTTTTAAACTAAGGGCAAAATTATCTATATTTTTCCTCAAAGTCAATTTAGTGAGAAAGTGACCCACCTTTCAGATGTAAGAGGCTGGCAATAAATACTGTCTGTTAGGATGCTTAATTCCATGGGAGAGGTTACTTAAATAGCCTTGAATGTGACCTAGACTTCTCATGTACCTTCCAAATAATGTTAGTGATGCTGACATCGTTTTAAAGGAAGCTGCTTCTGAATCTTTAGTTATCTTTCTCTAGAAGTCCATTACCCTCTTCCAGAGCACAAACTACCATATAAAACAATCCTGCTATTTATGTCTCATATGTTTTCCGATGTCTTCGTTTTCAAAGTTGGACTCGTGCCGTTTGTAATTGTATGTCCCATCTAAGTGGTTTGCATTCTATGGCTGGGATTGTCTAATTCTGAAGGGATCTAAGGCAGCAATTTGGGATGGTGAGATTCTACGAGCAATGGCAAAAAGTTTTCAAGGGGCTCACACGAGCCCCTTGATTGGCAAAAGGCGATTCTCTTACAATCCACACAGGCAGAAAGGGACTTATTTAGCATCTGCGTTAGCAGGCTGTCTCATCCAAGCCAGAAGTGGAAGCACTGGCTGTAAACTCGCAAAAGCAGAAACCACTCAGTGTTATGGCCCAATATGGATGTCGGAGCTCTGTAGCATGTGTGGGAAAATGGCCACAGGCCAACGTCTGGAATCATTTATCTTCTGGTAAAGCTTAGAAGACAACTGTTTTATGCATTTTGCAGAAATCCTCACTGATTGATTTCATTTACATAGAGTGGGCACAGAGACTGATGGTGGGGACACCTACACGAGGGGGAGGAGTATTGATCTATTTCTGCTTTTCCTGACATCCTGGTCTCCTTAGTGTTCTTAGCACCTTTGAATGAGACCGTGCTGTTACTGACAACCATATGGTTTCTGCAGGGCCTTTCCACACGTTTCGTAAGAAATACCACATTTATGTCTTTTCTTCTTGGGGAAATCAGAAACTGAAGGTTTTGTCTTACTTTCTTTTCAGTAGTTTAACCTGTTTCCTGCAGTCTAGATTTGGAAAAATGAGAGGAAGAAAATCTGAGTAGACAGGGTTCTCCGTAGACTCAGAGCAACCTGTGCATTTAGCGGTGTGCGCCTGGTCTGTGCGATGCTGGCACACGCGGTTGTTGATGTGTAGATTCCTATCTGCATGCGAGGGACTCATCTGTGCCAGCCAGCCTATTTTGTGTGAGCTAGACTCACATGTGCCGACACATGCTGACATGTGACAGGGTAGCACCCAGACCTGTTTTTCTAATGTGTAAAAGAATTTTTGCCAACTTCTGACAGTACCCACATCAGATGCTGCGGAGACATTTTAAATTAATTGCAAGGATCAAGGTAGCAGTCAGAAACCTTGGATTTCAGCCACTGCCTTATGCTGCCTAACTTTGTGACCTTGAGGGAGATAATTAACCTTTTCATAAATCTGTTTCACTGCTTACAAATATAGTAAGTAATTCTAGCCATCTCTGTCTCCCAGAGACATTTCAAACATTAGTAAGATTATTTATAATGCATCTTGTGCTACTAGCTTTTAGTACATGTGTCATTTATGAAATTGCCTTTATTTTTTTAGACAGAACTTCTGCACAACACTGAAAAAGCAAAGCACTCGGAATCATTAAAAACCAAATTCCATAGTCTTACGTAGAAGTAGTGTTGTTTGTAGGAGACTCTCGAAGTTACTTGCACTCCTCTTTTTTCTCTATGTGGAATTATTCTTTGATTTTCTCATCACAATTCCTAGCATTGTATAAATTACTCATTTCCTCAAATAGGTTCAAGTTTTAGAAATTGGGTTAAAATTGGTACAAGACTGCTTTGATCTAGAATGGTTGAATATGTGTAATTTTTAAACTTCTTAATATAATGAAAATGTATGGTAGTGCAAATTAAGGTACCTAATATTTTCTTACATTTTAATGATACACGTGTATATACCACCTAAAAATAAATATGTTTATCTTCATATATATACACTATCTTTCGAAATAATCCAATAAAAGTGACAGCACAATAGCATATAAAATATTGAGTAAAAGATAGGAGTCATTAGTGCATTTTCATTTTAAATCATGTTCATTGTAAAAGATGAACATGATAGCAGCTTAGTATAGTGCAAAGGACATCAGAAGTCAGACCTGCCGATCTCAGCTGCCAACACCACTTTGCTGCACACAGAACTAGGGTGCTGTTCAGCGAACACAGGGGTGGTGACCCCTGGAATCGTGAAACGTGGCAGCTTTACTCAACCGTGTGACCTTGGGCAAGTCACTTAGCCCCACTGCCCCCAGCTCTGCTGCTGCAGTATGGGAATAAGAATGCATGTCTTACCACACATGCTGGTTGGGAGGCTCAAATGACATAATGTGTATGAAAATGCTTTGAAAACTTTAAAGCCGTTTAAAGTCACTAAACATTCACATCTTCCTTTCTTCCCTTTCTTAATAAATCCTGACCATCATTCAAGGGCTTATCTTAGCCCTTGTCCTTTTGTGATCCTATCAAAGGTGTTTTTCTGTGGAGCCCGCAGATCACTTCTCAGAAAGAACCAGTTTTGCCACCCACCAGGTGACCTCACTGTTATCCCCCATGTTTTCACACCTCCGTGCTCTCCTAACTTCAGTCCAGTGGACTCTACTAAATACTTTCTTGACTAATTTCCAACATTCCCCTTATCCTCCAAAGCTACCTTAAACATCACTAGCCTTCAAAACCTTCTCCAACACCATTCCTCTACAGAATTAGAGCCCTCTTCTTTCACGGTTTCCTTGATATAAACTTCTTGTTCTATTTCATTCTTTGTTTACACACCTTCCTCCCTTCCTAGGCTCCTCAAAGACAGGGGAAGTGCCATGCTGCTGTGATTTCCTGCTGCTTACTGGAGTTTTTCACATCTGATTGGTGTTCAAGTAATGTTTGCTGAATGAATGAAAGAGTCAGTCTTTCTACATCTTTCCTTTGTGGTGACTGTCATTACGCACCTTTTGGGACAGAATCCAGGAACCCATTTGTGTGTCTGGAATAATTTGACCTTTATAGTGTAATAACATGTAGACGGTTTTAGGCTGGGAACCTAAGATTCCAACAACACAAAGCCCAATATATAATCACCAGTAGATAAATTGTTAACTTTCTAATCCTATCTGAATCCTGCTAATCACACTTAGATAACTAAAAATTAAAACTATCATCCAACTGTCTCTCTTCTTGGAGAGGCTTGATATATCTGTAGCTAGTTATGTTTTAAAAAGAAAATCTGACCATCTTTTTGAAAGGCAGTTTGGCAGTATTTATCAAGACCCTCTGATACAGTAATTCTCCTTCCAGGAAATTATCTTAAAGAAATTGTAAAAAAAAAATAGACAAAACTTTCTGAACAAAGATGTTTGGCATATTATTCGTAAATAAAATGAAAAATGGCCAATAAGTGACCAACATTATTTTTATAATCAGAAAATAATTCTTAAGAATTCAAAGGTTGCCTGATCAATTATGTGCTAATTATATTGGTCCGAGGGCCATTTTTTTAAGGTACTTTACTCAGAATCAAGGATATACTTGGAGCAATCAAGTTTAGCAACTTCTCAACCAGTCTTCTAATTTTATTACTCTCCTTTTTTAAAAATTTTTGAAAATGTTGAAAATAAGATAAACTTCAAGGCCAAGGTTTGAAAATTCTTTGACAGAACAATAATCTTAGCATCAGGAAGGGCCTAGAAGGCTTGTCTCATCCCTTTTCATTCAAAACTAGACTGTCACAGAGACAGAAACTCTGACTGGTTTAACTTTTCTCTTGAGCTAAGGTTTAAAACAGTTAAGAAGAAAACTTGAGTCTACTTGTTAAATGACGATGAAGGAAACTATGTAAATTGTAGAAGTTTTTTGTAATCTCTCATTTAATCCCTTTTTACAGGGAATAACTGGCAGAGGTAAAGCCATGTTATCATAATAGTTTCTGTGTGTTATTTCAGGATAAACCGCAGAAATACCGGGAATAGCCTCCAACCAAATCAGGGTTGTGTAGTCTGTTGAATGTGGAGCTGAATAAGCAGCCCCAGATTGGGTGGGGCCGTGCCACTGAGATGCACCCCAGGTCACCCACCTCTGTCTTCAGCGGGGGACGGTTTCTGTTTTCAATTCTTGGAATAATACTTAAAATGCATCCCCACTAATAGCACCACCCCCTGAAGGTCTCGGTAAAGGGGCCAGAGCAAAGGATCACTAGTGGGCAGGAACATTTTTCCATCCATCTTGTGCTAAAAGCATAGGGAAGCACGTGTCTTCTTTAAGCACGTTTCTAAGTGGTCCTGTTAGGATGTATGTTCCATGTGCTGCAGAAGAAGTGATACAAGTCCTCTGCTTCAAAAAGTTCATTGTTTAAATGGCGAAAGAATGGCAACTTCAAAAATGAATACAAACACAGTAATAAATACACAAGTAAATCCCCGAATGAGCTAAAACTAAGCAAACATACAATGTCAGTGCCAGCAGGTTGAGGGTGGAAGGAACAGGGGAAAGTGGAGTCCTGAGAGGTTTATCCTACAGGAAACCGAAATCTTAATGATTAGGAGAGCTCCTTGAAGCGGCCTCGTCCTCAGTGAAGCTTTGGAAGACTGAGGAGAAGCCTTCATGAGGCAGCATGGTGGCTCGTGCCTTCCAGTGGCTTGCACGTTCAAATGGTGGGCAGCACAGGGTGGGCTGGTTATTTATCTGCACTGGAGCGGAGCCAATTACGGGAGCTGGAAGGGAACGAGAGAGCAAGCTACTAGAAAGACTCAATATCCTCCAGCCCCAGAGGCGAGGCCGTATAGGATGCCAAGGAAGGGCGTGAGTGCTGTCAGCATGCCAGAGAGGAAGAGTGAGAGGGGACAAGGGGTTACCTTCAGGCCTTCGGAGAGACCTGTTTATTCTGCACTCAGCAAGGGGCCAGAGGACCCTGTTCGTTGCTCACAGGCCCTAGAATTCGAACTCACTCTACTGCTTCAGCAAAATTGTGCTATAAAAAATTCTTGGAATTATTGGTTCTCTACTCCCCACAAGAAAACAATGATTTAGAACAATTTCCCGAGAACTGCTGTTCTTTCCACATGTGCTTATTATCCTGCATCCTGGTCCGTTTGCGCTGGGCCCAGACAGTGACTGGCTGTATACATTACAGGACGTGCCGGGGGAGGAGAAACCCAGCATGCAGATGAGATACAATTTCTTTAATTAACCATAAATTACTCCATGAAAAGAACCCTTATATAACACTGAGACGTCCTGACTGATGTTCTTTGGGTCTTGCAAGTACTTGAATAAAACCACAAAAGATTTAAACAATAGTGGGAGCTCAGTTTAAATAAAAGCAGTTTATTTTTAGCTAAGGATCAAACTCCAGATTAAGTGACCTCTCTGTGCCAGGCATTACAACAGAGAGAAAGAAGATATGGTATCTCCTGCTTCATGTTAGTTTAAGCTATAGTGTTACTTTTCTTTCCAGTCTCACTGCCATTCACTTATTTGGTGTTGGTGTATTACCTCTACAAAGGACCTAAATGTGTACCTTACTATAACTCTCTGGTCTCAAAATCCACAGCTTAGTGACATTATATATTCATTTAAACACACATTTCATGAGCATCTACTATGTGCAAGGAACTACAAAAAAGAAACAGGCCTATAATGTCTTCTCAAGGATGTTATAGTCCCATCTTGGGCACAATTTAAGAAAGAATGATTTTTATGCTGATTATTATTATTTTATGCTGGAAACATCCATAGATCTCAGTAGGAGGCAAAGGAGGGGATAGATACTCAAGATCAAAGGATATATGTCTAAAAACACAAAGACGTTAAAGCATTGAATGTGTTCAAAATAAACGAGTAGCCCCAGTTTGGCTACACGTTAGGATATATGTAGAGATAGCTGTGCCGGGAAATGAGGTTGGAAAGGCACATGAGGACTAGATTTTTTTAAAGGGTTTTAGATTTTATTTAATAAATTATGTGTAGTTACTGACAATTTATGATGAGGGTAGTGATTTCCAAATTGTAATTTAGGGTGAATATTGTGGTAGAAGGATGCGTTAGAGACACCATTTATAGGTCCATTGCAGAAATCCAGCCATCCATCCATTCATTCAACTATTGGGTGCCTACCATGTGCTAGGCCCAATTTTAGGCTATGGAGATACAGGAATAAACAAAACAAAAAAACAAAGTTTCCTGCCTCATGGAGCTTATATAAGTAGCATATACTAATTTAAGGGAACTGTGTTTATTTTAGTGATAACTGATAAAGAGAAGAAATAAAACAGGGAAAGGTGGTATGCATGTGAGAGAGAGGTTAACGTTTTTTCACTGCACAGAACAAATGCAAGGTAACTGAGGAAGGTGTCCTGGAGAGGGGGACTTGAGTGAAGACCCGAAGGAAGAAGAGTTTAGGCAGGATCTGTAAATGTCTGGGCTAAGAGTGCATCAAGCGGAGGAAACAAACAGGGCTGAGCCTGGGTTCCTTGAGAGCTGACAGGCTAGTTGGGGCAGAGAGGGCAGAAAACGGAAAAGGACTGAGAAGAGCTGTTTCAACAAAGCATCCCTTGGTGACTGGTGGGTTTGGTTAATAAAGAATAAGTCAAAGACAACTTGGGTTTTCTCTGAATGACTTAGGTTGATATATTTGTCATTAAGACTGTCCTACAGCTTTGTAGGATGGCCTTGATAAATTCATCAAGGAGGGGCAGTCAGCTAAGAGTGAATTAGTAGCATGGTATCAGGGCTGGGACGGGGAAATCCCATCCCAGGTTTTGGTCTAGCTTCTGGGAGGAAGAGGAAAAGGACCTTCCTAGGTAGGAATACAAGGATCGATGAACAGCGTTTTTGCTTAACTATGGCTTGTTTATCCATTCAGCAAACATGCATTAGCACTTACTGCACTGAATGCTGAACGTGCAGAGCTGGGATATGCTTGCTGACAGAGAGGAAAGGGAATATTTGTAAATATATGAAGTTTGCTCCTTTATCAAATTTGAGAGAATGAGGTAGCATAAATATTTAACTCTGACAACAAGCCCACAAGTTTTATTAGGCTGATTCTCAAGACGTTCATTTGTTTTAAAAACTTTCTCTTTCCTTGTCTATCAAGCTAACTCAACCAGAACCAAATAGCTGTATTCTTCAGCAATTGACCCTCCCTAAATTTGTCCGTAGAACTGAGTTTCCAACCAATGTGCTTTGAGGGTGCCTTACATGGGATATGAGTGTACTTTGAATGGGTAATAGATGTGCTGAAGATACTGACCCCCTCTGCCTTGGGCTGGCTGAGTAGGACCGGGGGTGGCCAAAGGCTTGGTCTGGTAACCTTGGGCTTCCCGTAGCCCAGTAGTTTGTCCAGCAAGCAGTGCAGACACACGGTGTGTGCCACGTGTGGAACAGGTCAGAAGGCAATATGCCCACTCAGTAGTCACGGTCCCTAGCACTGTGGCCCTACCCTTTTATGAATATGCACTCCTATCAGCAACAAAATTTTGAGCAGTACTCCCAATACGTCTGTCTTCATGCATAATTTATAAGCTATATACATGTTCTCCTATCATTAACTAATATCTCAAGTCGTAAAGGCCAATGCTCATTAACAATTATATAAATCCCTGTTTCAAATAGTCTTCCAGACAATTTTAAATTAATTCAGATGGCTTCTTGTCTGGTCTAAATCTATTTTTATCATTCTTGCCTTGTAGATGTGGCTGTTAACAGGGCCAGTACTAGGTCTAGGGAAACTTCAGCTTTGGCTCTTCCTTGCTGACTACTCATTGCTGGTAATTAATATTTTCTCTTCGTGGTTCCTCTGCAAGAATCTTTTGAAGTCACTACTGCATTTTGTGAGGATTAGGTTGGTTAAGAGTAGGCAGTGTAGCCCAGATGGCCTCTCAGTGGGGTCCATGCAGACCACAGTACGTCATGATATAGGACAGCACTGAAAGCAAGGATGGAGGTGACATTGCTGGTGCCAGTCCTCTGTCCTGGAAAATTTCCTCCCTCCCTCCCAGAAACCACCAGCAGGCTTGCAGCTCATGCAAGGGCACCTCCTATCACATCCTGCCGTCGAATACTGGCATAATGATTTATTTCTTTAAAAATTATTTACGTAAAATATTCAAAATAAACATAAAATTTCTAATATACTCATCCGCACCCTATTTGGGGGACCACTCTTCTCTTGTCCCATGCCTACTGCCTCCTTCCCTAACCTAATGATTAAAAACTATTAGCTGCCATGTGCTTCTCCTCTGCCAGCCACAGAACAGATCACCTCCTTTCACCCCCATGGCCGCCCTTTGAGGCAGGATTATTATCTCCATTTTACAGAAGAGAAAACTGAGGCTTAGAGAGGTTTATTAACTTGTCCAAAGTGGCTTTGCTTGTAAGAAATGGACAGATTTGAAACAGAAGATCTTTCCAATCTTAACTACCACCTTCCTTCTCTTAGAGTCTGGGGTAATTTCCATTCTGGTGTCTAAAAATCTGAGCCCTGAAAAGGGATGAATTTTGAGTTCTTAAGACACTCTTTATAATAATACTGTTGTGGGTGCTATGTGTTGGCTTCCTGACTAAAATTGCAGCATCATTATGGCTGGTTTCTGCCCATGCCACAAATCTGGTTGCTATGGCATCCTTCACACGGGAAAATATGTGTCAGCTCCAGGTGGCTGGAACACCAGACAGGCTTACTGGTAGATAAATACAAGTGATGATTTAGTGTGCTATAGGGTAGTCTCCTGAGAGAAAAACATAGTTTCTGGAGACTTTGATCAAGTAGTCCAGAGATGTTCACATTGTATTTCTACTGCTACAGAACTTCAACTTTAGCCAGCTAAGTTACAGAGAGGGTGGCCAAGTCTGCAAAGATGAAACAGAGGGTTACTGAAATAGCATTCCTTCCTGTGGGGGGAACATATATCGCATTAGAATAAATTAATGTGTTGACCTAGTAAAATTCAATTGCCATATCCAAAGTGGTGGTAGGATTAGGCATTTTAATTGTTGGTCATTGATTTAGATCATCTCCTTAGTCAGAATTTATTCTCATTGAACATGATTACATCCAGATAATGTTCTCTTCCAGTAAAAAGGGAAGAACAAAGGAAAATAAATAAAGAATCTCATAAAAGTTCTTGCACAAGAAGTGAAGAAGCATGGGAAAATATGAGTTCCTTTATAAAAACAAGTTTTTCCTTGAAGTCACTGCAAGATTGCAGTTCACATAACATATTGGTATGTGTATATGTTTATACAAGAGGGGGTTGTATCACCAGAAAAATGTGAATCAAAGTCTCTATGGTAGCTATGGTCATTTTTTAAAATGACTAACAGCATTTAAATCTCTTTTTTAAAAAGCAGTGTGTTGTTCACTTAAGATTTTTTAAAAATTCATTTTCACTTTCTACAAAGAAGCCTACATCTAAGGGTTGAGAACTGTATTTTTAATCTGAGTGTTAAGAACCATTCTAAAAATTTTCTTTAATTCTTTGCTGTTTTGAATTTGTTTTATATTCTGCCCCAAACAAAGAAAGCATTATAGCATTGAAAAGTTTTCTATTCACAAACATGACAAATTATATCTAGTTCATATTAAAGCAGTTTCATTCTGTACTAAATACCTTAAAATATGTTTAGGTATAAACACATTTCCAAACCTAAAACAAATGCTGGCTAATCTTTTTGTATATTCTCACCAAAAAATAACCTACATTTATAAGATACATAAATCAGGAGTGTTTTTTAAAAGATGCAGTCAAAATACTTTTGTTAAAGTGAAAAAGTTAGTCTCCTCAGGAAACTGAATTTCACAGAAGAATATTTCTAAAATGAAATATTAACCATCCATCCATATTTAAATTAAGACTTATTTACAAAAATTCACTTAACACACAATTTTTTTTATCAGTTTTTAAAAGTGAAGTATATTTATGGTTCAAATGTCATCAAATAAAAATGTGGTATTAGGCATGGGCTGTGTTCATTGCCCCATTCCTGTGGCTTTTCTGCTAAATTTAGTTCATCGCATATAAGTCTAGATTGAGGCAGGAAGAGCCAGGTGTTTCTGGGCTCTTGTATTTACCTTGCAAGAGTTCTGTCTTTTCCCCTATATAAGTGAAAATAGGCTCCAACACTCCTTGAGGTCTCTGGCATCAATCTGGCCTAATTTCTAATAGGAAAAAAACAACATGAAAACCTTGGCTTAGGGGAACTTTTTGCTTCAGCTCTGAGGGAAAAAAAATGCATAATCCTATTATACTTAGTTATCAGCGCCATTCGAAATCCTGACTGCCTTGATAATCACCATGGAGCCACGCAGTACTTAGCTGGTAGATAGCTAAATTTAATTAATAGTACAGATGACTGGATAAACCTCCTCATTTATTTTACTCATCTGTGTACTTTCTCTCCCTTGTCCCCCAACTTAAGATCTTGTGTGTGTGTGTGTGTGTGTGTGTGTGTGTGTGTGCTTTCCTTGTTTTCTTCCTGCAAATACTGTGTAGCAGCCAAACACACACACACACACACACAAACAACACAACCACTGCAGCAAGACAACTTTGAACAGCATGGCTTTGTGGAAAGGTGGGAGGCTTTGGGCCCCCATGGATCTGGGTTTGAATCCTGACACTGTCACTGGTTGTATGTGCTTTCCAACTTCTCTGAGCTTCCCATTGTTCATCTCCAAAATGGCGACAGTAACGTCTACCCCAGAGTGTCATGAGGGTGACAAAAAATATAGCAAAGGACCTTGCGCTGTGCTTTGCTGAGTGTACATCCAATAACAAACTCGATTACGTTGATGTTCTCATTGTTACTGTTCCTCACCTTTTAAAAAGCTCTTAGAGACTTCACTCTGATGGGAAATCATTGTTTCCATCTAGAACCTTCCACAGGAATCAAGACCTTTGGAAAAATATTGCTTAATGATTCAACTTTTCCTTTTTCTTCTTATCACTAGCAACCCAATTTTTATCAGAGTTTAATCCCTGCTACATAGATGACCTCTCTATTCCTCATACCACTGGTGCAGTGGTGAACATGTATATTTAATGACTGATTAAATATGGATAAATCAATGAAGAAATTATGTGAACAGTTTTTTATTTTTTTCAGTTGCATTTTTATTTATAATTTATGCCCTGCCTTCTTTCAAAAAGATTTGGAAAAGTTTTGCTATTTTTTATCTACTTATTCCCATTTTTTCATGAATGAAGACTAGATTTGGAGCAGAAGCTCTTGGTTTGAGTTATAACATACCCATGTGTGACATTGGTCACCTTATTTAACCTCCCTAAGCCTTAGTTTCTTCCTCCATAAAATGGGAATGGTAATACCTTTTTAAAAGTTCTTGTGAAGATTAAATGAGCCACCATATATGAAACATTTATCATCTTGCCTGGCACCCAGTATCAACGTTAACGATGCGGATACCTTTTAGCAGAATATTTGAATGGCATATGCATATGAGAGAATTAAAAAAAGAACTGAATGGATTTTGTGGGCCCTATAAACCTTCCTCATACAATTTATATCAGGGAGAACATTCCTCAATGTGAGTAAAAACCCTGCAACATTCTGACGAATCCCAAACATTCAACAAATTACATTAACAGGGCTGCTTGATTATGATTAACAGAGAATAATGGAAGCAAAGTTACCAATATTACTGCTTTAGCTTCTAAGTAGCATATTCCCTGCTTCGTAAATACTGCCATTGTAGGGAATGTTTATCTCCAAACTACAAAATGCTGAAAGCTCTAGAAATTATTTTTTTCCTTTTTCAGTAATAACTATTTCATGAATTGCCAACAAGTTTTACCATGCCACTCTGTGCCTGACACTGTGTCAAGTGCTGTGAGAACTGCTGAAAAACAGCGACTCAAGTTCATAGACTCCTGTACCCTGATTTCAGAGCAAGCCGTCCAAGGCCATATGCACCAAGGACCAGATTGCTCGGCTGATTTGCAGGCTGGCTGCAGGCTGAGGCCATTTATCCCAATGTTTTAATAACTGTCTTATAATAACTGACTGCCTTGCAAAATGCAGTTTTATTCATCTCCCTACAGTCAGAATCCTATCGGTCTTCTTATTTTTATTAGAATTGGTTTACAAAACAGGAGAGATCAGAAATGTTACATTTAAGAATAAAATTGAAAACGAACCAGTGGGGTTGATGTCAGGGACAAAGACACAGCAGCTGAGGCTGTGGTCTCTGGGGATGTTTAGCTTGCTATGTCAGAGACCACAGTATGAAATCACATAAACCGTTTGAATTTGGGGTCATCAACAATGCTTTCCTAGCAACAAAGTGTCAGGCAAACCTTAACTACCCCACAACATTCATATGGGTTTTCTTGGGTTTGGTTAGCATGGGTATGGCTGTTGTCTACAGTTGTACAGCCAGGACACCGGTGCACAGTTTACTTTCTCTGGTGTCCTGTGACATTGTTCCAAAGTGGCATTAGCTTCACTGACTTCAGCATAACATTTCATCTTATAAATCATAGCACTTTAGAGCATTAAAAGAATCTAAAAGAGCCCTTATCTTACTGGTGAGTAGACTAAGATCAGAGAGGGTAAAGTTTTGTGCCCAAGGTCATACAACTAGCTAGCCACTTTGTCAGGTCGATTCATTGGCACCTCTTGACTTTCCTCTGGAGCAAATACTTGTTCTGCAAAAGATTTGCCTTCTGCAGACTTTCTTTTTTCTCTTATTTCCTAACTATATACATTTCTTCCCCCCCCAAAAATTAAAAGGAAATGTTTGAAAACCTTTTGGTAACAAGAGATACGGACTATGAACAACCAAATAGTTTTTTAAGAATTAAATAAAAAGCATTCAGAAGTTACTTAACTTACTAAATAATAATTCATAGTGGGCCAATCCTCAAACTTTACCAAATAAAAATATACTTTAAAAGGTGAAAACCATGGTTTTGTTTTTTTTATATGACTTCACTTTAGTAACTGTTTATGTCATAACTTATTAAAATAATTATACCTTGTAAATTGTTTACAAAATCCCAAAATCTTTTTCGAAATTTGAGTATAATAATGCATTGGGATAATACTAGGTTTTTTTGGTTTTGTGTTTTGAATGCTTAGATTTTTTTAAGATTATATAATTTATATTGGACACATTGAGAAATGGGTGCAATACTCCAACTGTATACCCTTTACTTTTGGTCTGTCACTGTGGTGGTGCTAAGAGCCACACTGGGGCTTAAAAACATTTGGGGTTTTGCTTCCATGCCTATCTAAGTAACTCCTTGAAGTATTTTTTAAATAAACCAGGTATAGAGGAAAGTACAACTCAAACGGGTATTCACTAGCCGTGATGGAACTTTAGCCAAATATTTATTCATCAATTACTGTGAACTTACTGGGTAATTACAGAGTACGTAGTATAATGAGAAGGTTGTTTTGTCCCAGAGGGGTTGAGAAGCTAAATTTTAAAATAACATAAATCTAGGGTTAGGTTTGGGATCATCATTTTTACAATAGTATTTAAAATAGTTTAGAGTGGGTTGAAGTTGAAAATAAGGTGAGGTTTAAGGTGGTACATTTCGGTCAATGACTTCCTTTGAACTCCTAGAAACTCAGAACAGGTAGGGAGGACAGAGACAGAGAGAACAGGGTGCAGAGAACCATTTTGTAAATGGGAGAGTAACTGAGCCAAGCAGAAAAATTGTACTTAGATGGAAGCGAGAAAGGTGTCAAAGTTTCTGATTTAAGAAATAGCTGTAACTGGGAAGTGGCCATAATAAGTGCACGAATATATAACAGGAAGGGCAAATAACAGCTCTTTTGGCGGGGAGGGGAGGTTCATATACAGCGGCAGCGTGACCAAATGGAAGTCCTGGAGTATTCGTGCTAGACGATCAGAGTGTCAGCGAGAGGTTTGGATTTGTTTAGGCAATTTGAAAAGACAGCATATTATTGAGTCACTTCCTTTCTCCCTGCCTTCTTGCCTTCCTTCCTGTCGTTCTCCCTTCCTCCCTTCCTTCTTTCTTGTAACTAAAAGTTGGTTATACCCGCCATTAAATAGTAGTTTTAAAAGATACAGCCACTTTGGAGATTCCAACCAAATTATAAATGTGTCACCTCTCAAAAATATACAAAAGTAATAAAAAAAATCTTGTTTTGTAATTTTTCCTTATGATTTTATGAGGCATCAAGCTATTCATGATATTAAAAACAATTAAAAGAAAGAAAATGAAACATTTCTAAACAACAGAGAAGCATAAATACAAGGCATGGGAATCCCTGACTTACACCTGATAGACACTAAGTGTCTGTCTCAGTAAACAGTGGCAATTAGTTTAAAAAGGAAACACTGAATGTCACTTCATAGAGTTAAGCCTAGAAATCAAGTTTATCATGAAAAATAAATGCAAAAGTATAAGAGATTTGGCGGGTTTTGTTACTAAGGCAAAGTGTCTTACCATTTGTCATTTTCATAGACTAATGTAACGGGTTCTTTCTGAAGAGAACATGGAGCCAGGAAACCTTACCCACCTAGTCAGTATCCCCTCAGGGCATCTGCCATTAGAGTCTAGATCACCCTAAACCACTTTTTAAATACATTTGATTCTCTAAAACTGATGAGCAGTAAAACAAACCTATTCAGTCAACTGAAATAGTTTTATAGAGGGGAAAAACTGAATCCTTTTCAAAAGAAGTTGTTTCACAACCTATCTTGAAAGTTGGATGGTTTCCATAAAAACAAAAATGGACATAAAAGACAAAAGAGTTTTTGAGTAATATTTAGAGTGAAGTTGAGCGTGTGTTCGTATGTGTGTAGTAGCAAAGCATAATCAGAAATTTTTCTCATAATGAGCTCTCTATGTTTGTTTTTATTTTTTATGTACATACTCTTATGACTCACACAATATTCATTATTCCCACAGTCTCTGGCCATACCACCCTGAACATGCCCGATCTCGTCTGATCTCATTATTCCCACAAACATTGGCCACATACCTAATCATTCCCAGGCATATCGTGGCCATTGGGGATTATTATCCAATATGGCAGAACTTCCTGTCTTCCAAGTGTTTATAATCTTAACCAACTAAAAGTTTGTTTCCCGCTCACACTGGGGGCAGGAGGTGCTGCCCACCTTCAGGCTGACTGCAGCTCTGCCACCTCAACACAAAGCTTCTGAAGTCACCTGGGCACTGGCACATCTGCTGGTGGATAGAGAAGGAGAACTCACCCACATGCCCTTGGCCTAACAACTAGGTAGGCTGCGAGTCATGGTCCACCCATGCATCAGTTCCATAGTTAGCTTGTCTCTGCCACAAGATTGCTTTAAAATTCTTCATTAAAGAAATTGTTTTTACCGTGGTAAAATATATAGTATTTTACTATATATTGTAAAATACAGTAAAAATATCATTTTATTAAAAACTGACCTGGAAAGCTAAGACTCATGCTATATATCCAGTTTATTCATTAATTTATAAATTATAAATTTATAAATTTTTATTTATATTTAAATTATTTATATTTATATTATTGATAAATTATATATTTATAAATTAATGAATAGTTAATGATAAATAAGAATAAGAGTCTCAATAAAATTCATGTCCATCCAAACCCTTTCTTTTGAACAGATAGATTCTCAGGTTTACCCAATCAGACTTTTCATAAATGTAAGATAGAATTTGCTTCTTATTTCTTTTACCCTCCATCCTTTCTGAAGTTGCAAAGAAGCAATGGAAAGGCAAAGAGGGGATCTTGGAGGGAAATCCAGTATTAAGTAATGCACAACTCGGGTCATTACTGTGATGGCAATGATTATCTCCTAAAAATCGAAAGTCAGCCCTGCTCAGCAACCACCAGGATGGAACAGAGCAGGACCTTTCTCTCCCTCTGCTTGCCTTCCTGGCAGTCCTCTCTCTGTCATTAACCGCCCAGATCAAGGATCTTATGGAAAGGGAAGTTAAGCCACAAGTTCAAAGGACAGGAAGTGACTCAGTGATTCCCTGGGGGTCAGGTGTGTGGGTAGTGAGAGAAAGAGAGGAGAATTCCAGATTTCAAAAAGTAGCCCAGATGGGAGAGTGACCAGGACTGGAATTTCAGAAATGACAATGACATCAGCATTAGCGATACTCCTCCACTTTCCCAGACAAGCATCTGAAAGCACTACTGTGAATTGCTTCCCACCTATCCTCACAGCACGACTAGAAACAGGAAAGTGTCCACGTGAAGCCTCAAGAGAGTATAGTAAATGCCTGAATCAGGGTTACATAGAAAGTTTCTGGCAGAATTTATGGGTAGTTTGGTGGTGTCTGGGTTGTGCTAATAGAAGCCATTATACCAAAGAGAATTTCAAAACCTAGAATTTAATAAACTTAAGATTATTTTTTTTTGCTATTTTGAGAATATTAATTTTGAGTACTCTAAATTTGTTGATACCACTATTGTGTTATGAAATAAGTGAGTTTATGGAATGTATAATTAATAATGTACTTTTTAGAATGTAAACAGAAACCACACTTGGCAGAGAAAAGAAGGGAAAACTTGATAGAGGTCACGAGCATCAGCTCCTTAGTACCTGCTTTGTACTATGAGGGTACGTTTTGTACCAAGGAGGAGGAAGTCTCTTAGAAATATCATCTTTGCTACTTTTAGTCAACTGGGGAACGTTTTTAAAGTGTATTTATGATCTCAAAGGACATGTAAGAAAAGATTTGGAAATTTCAAACAAAAGATTAACCATTGGAATTATAATGTAACTCTCGCACTGTTTCCTTATGAGTAGAGAGTTCTGTTCACTACTAAAAGACCCTGTTGATACTGTGAATGAGTGGAACATACTCCACCTTACATTTTCATCCTCTTTAGGGGTTTGGTTCATTAGAAAGCGTGGTTCTTTCTGTTCTGAACAGAATCCTGTCTCCCTGGGACTTTATTTTGAGACTGTGATGCAAATCCTTGGTGCTCCTTTTTAATGCGAAGGAAAACAATGAGGAAAGGAAGTGTGGAGGCTTGGAATCTCAGCCGAGCCTTCGAAGGTCACAGCGGACCAGTGAGGTTCCTCTGCACTGTTGGCAGCTGCAAGCATGAGAGGGAATTATCATCTGCGCCCTGCTCTAAATTTCTTTGAACCTCTGTGCTGGAAGCTTCCTCGGTTTGCCACGAAAACGTGAACCAAGCCCCTTTAGGGTGTTGGGCGCCGTGCTGATACAGGGAACTGCAAAGACACTGCCAGTGGAGGGAAACAGAAAAGCAGAGTGAACTGAAAATTCCAGCGCCAGGGTAAGTGCGGGGTCAGAAGGGCACAGAGGGCACAAAGAGAAACGACAGGCCAGTGACCCTTACTTAGCCTTGTGCGGCAAGAGTGGTGGAGGTCAGGTGGTCAGAAAAGACTTGGCAGAAAAGATGAAACTAGAGCTGAGAAACAAAGGAGCAGAAGGGACAGAAGAATAAGAAATGGCTGGTCAGATGCAGTGGAAGGTTGTTCTAGACAGAGGGAAAAATGCCTCCAGGGAACAGAGGATGGGAGTTGGGGTGTCAGTTTTAGGGAACCTTGCATTGTTTAGCACCACTGGCCAACTGTCCAGGGCATGATGGGCAGTTGAGGCACAGAAGGACTTGCCAGGGACCCATGCTGGACTCAAGAATTTCCTGCTGTCCTTGGAAGTTTGGATTTTACTTTGGAGTGATGTGACACCCGCAGAGGAGTCTAAGCAGGGGAGTGAGCCATCAGATTGGGGTTCTGAACCTGAAGTTATCTTTGCATGGTGTTGGTTGCTTTCTGAATAAAACGCACAAATTGCCTTCAGAACATAAGATGTCCTGATATTTTATGGAAATATATTCAAGAAAATCTTTGTTTTCAAGCCAGCACTTTCTGCTGCTGAGCAGAGCTTCTGCCTTCATCCTGTGATCTGAAGCTTAGCCAGCATTGGCTATTGGTGGCCTGTGTGTCTCTCAGGTCTTTAAAGTCAGATGTCTGGATCCAACATAATGTCATCCGGCTTGAGTGAGAATTTGCCTGAACCCCACATTTTCTGGTCCCCAGGGAGGCTGGTGTTAAAAATAAGTAAATAGATCATCTCTCTAAAAGTGAGATTTTTCTTTTAAATTTACATCTGAGCCTCTTCGGTGAGGCACGATGTCCAGAGTGTTAGAAGCTACAGGATGTTACATCTTGGAGCATCGGCTTCCCTCAAATTGGAAGGGAAGCTTTTTGTATTAAAACGAGTGTGGGCATGTTATGTTCCAACTCTAGGTAGAAGGAAATAAATAAATCCATTGGGGGTATCTGTTCATTCTCTTCTGCCATTTGGGTATCCCCGTGGAAAAATGTGAAAAGTATTCATTTCAGTTAATAAGAATAATAGCTCTGATTTTTAAGTGTCTGCTCTGTGTCAAATTACATGATTCATTTTGTTCAACAAATGTAAACATAAAGTCCAAAGTCCTGTGCCAGGGACCAGGATTGCAGCCGTAAACTAAATGCCCTTTCTCCTTCTGGAGTTTCTCACATCCTTACAACTACTCCGAAGAGTATTTGCAACGTTGTGCACATTTTGCAGATGAGCAAAGTGGAGATTTGAGCTGTAATGAGATTTGCTCAGGGACCCCTACAGTGAGCCCACGCTCAGTGCTGCTCCCCTCTGCCACCTTCCTCTCCGAAAGATGTTTTTTTTATCCCAACTTGCTGTCTCCTTCCCCTTATCTGTTCCTACCTTTACTGTATCTTCTAAGGACATTCGTTTCTTTCCCCCAGGTCTATCCACTTTTCTAGCTCTAGAAATTGACAGTGGCCCTCAGTCATCATCATCATTAGCCATGCCCACATACAGCCTTGTTTTCATCTTAGTTATTAACAGTAGCCACAGCAGCCACAACCACCGTAAACCTGTGTTGATCCCTCACTGTTTGCAGATTCACTGAGCTCAGACTTTAACCTGCAAAGAGATGGAAGTCAGGGTTACATATAACAGGTCAGATAACAATTTAAGACTGCCAGAGTTCCTAGAGCAGTGGTGACTGCAAGTGTTAGGATTTGGGGAAGGCTTCTTGGAGGAGGTGTCCAACAAGCTACACCTTCAAGACAGGAGAAGCTTTATCTAAGTAGAGAGGAAGGTCTTCTAGGCAGGCCCAACTAGTTCAGTACACAAAAGAAGCTCAGTCCATTACATCACACATTTTCCTGCTGCTCCTGAGAACCAAAGTAGTCATAGCTGAAGGTCATTATGTTTCGGGGGAGGGAGGCATTACTCTACTCCAATTAAATGCATCCCCACATCTCAACTTGCCCAAAGGTATCGTCATGGACTGGTTGGATGATTCCCTTGGGGGTATGAATGGGACAGCCCAGGGGAGTTGGGTTTGCTCCAGGGCATATCCAGGGAGATCTTGGGTGGTCAGGACTGAACTGGGCCTCAGACCTGCTCATGAGGGAGCCTAATCCTTTGCTCATCACCAGAACTACCCTCCTTCTCCCAGGGTCCTGCGGATTGGAAATGACTCCTCTGACCAAATCTGACGTCCTAGCACTATTCCAAGCCCATATCTGGAAGGCCTCTAAGCTGCCTGAGATTTCATGTCATCGATTTGTTATTGATTAAGGCTGGGGCCTGGCACCAGCCCAGCCTCAGCCCCAGCAACAATAGCAGCAGGCTTCTCAAATAGAGTGGAATAGAAAGCTGTGAAAACCTGGCATGTGCCTCTCAGCCTCTTTAAATCAAACTAGGAAAGGAGAAATAAAGCAGGAGAGCTTTCTCAGGGAGCAGGAGGTCCCTTTGCCAACGACCTTTAACCAGTAGCAACGTGGAGGTCCTTTGCTGAGAATAAATCAAGGAGCTTCAGTCAATTCTAGTTCAAGATTAATGCAGAGAAAGAAAAGGACTTCTCAGCTCTTCCTTCATTCAGCATATCTTGAGCACACACTGAGTTCCAAGTGCTTTCTGGGCGCCAGTGGTACAAAAAGTGAATGAGGCAACCTCTGCCCTTGAAGAGCTGTGGTCTTGTGGGGGAGACAGACGTGTAAAGAGAACATTCCAACATAATCTCATAAGGACTGTAATAGATGTATGGAAGTCCAGAGAAGAGGCAGGCTAACCTGAGATTCAGGAGATGATGCGTTAGCTGAATCTTGATAGAAGACAAGTGAAAGTAAGCCAGGGGCAAAAAGGAGAGGAATGTGACAAATGGAGAGGAATGTGACAAATGGAGAGGAAGCAGCCTAAGCACGAGCGTGGGCTGTGCAACAGCAGCCTGGGCCTGGGGACTCCAGGCGGCTCGGTGCGACTGGACGTGAGGCCGGGAGCGGGCAGAGGCCAGGTCAGGGAGGCACCGTGGGCCGGGGAAATGGGGCCACAGCTTTACTCTACAGGTGACAGGGAGGCATGAAAAGTTTTAAGGAGAATGATCATAATTGTACTTTAGAGATGTAAGAAAAGTAAAAACTGAAGCAGGGGGACCTGTTGGGATTCTGCTGCAGTCCCGGGGACATGGTGAGGGTCTAAACCAAGGCCGGGGGAAGGGAGCTGGGAGGAGAATAGAGTTTGAGAAATGTATTTAAGAGAAAAATTCAGCAGGTCCTGGGGTTGTGTGGTGAGAATATGAGGATTGGAAGAGAGAGGAGGTGCCTAGGAAGACCCCCCAGTATCAGACTTGTAGTGTTCAGTTTATTCATTATTGTGTTTACAGATGCTTTCATGTAACTGAGTGTTATCTAGACCGTGGTCTTTAAGGTGGGGGTGGGGGGTCATGAAGTGAGTTAGTGGTATGACCGGCAATTTTGGATAAGATAGGATAGGATAGGACAGAAAATGTCAGATGGCCTTGCTCTATGTGAAGTATAAGTATTGTTTTGTGAAACTTCGTTTCGGTCTATGTGTGTATGGTGTGTGTGCGTGCGTGGGTGTGTTCATGACTATATTTCTTACTAAAGATTATGATCAAAATATTTGAAAGTCCTGAAAGTCCTATGATATTCTTTTTCTGTCCTGACTGATTATTTTCAGGTGTGAGTATGCCCCAATCAGGTTTAAGATGATCTTTGAAAGGGAGACTGATTCCTCTGTGAGCCAACAGAAAAATCTTTTCTTGCTATTGTTCTTCCGAGACTACATCCCACAGTACTCTGTGCGCTTGGAACTCCCAAGGATTCTGCGCAGAGGGAAAGGGAACAGGGACTGGTGCCAGCAGGAACAACCTCCCAGTCAGTGCCAGGACAGCGCCAGACTCCCCGCCCTTCAGAAAACAGGGGCAACGTGGAGATACACAAAGACACTGCTGCCCCAGGATAGCTATGCCTCTCCCAGAGGCAGAATCACAACGAGAAGAATATGTTACCTTATTCTCACATAGGGCTTTCCAGTTTGCAAAGGACTTTCACAATACATTTTTCCATATTTACAACAGCCCTGTGAGTTTGGAGGGGGGCTGAGTATCTAAGAGACCCTTTGGATATTTATTGGCTTCCAGGTCTATAAATATTTACCTCTTAATATAGTCATTTGTGCATTCAGTCAACATTCACTAGCCAATAACCATTTGCAAGACTCTAGGCTAAGAACTGGAGATGTTAAAAATGCAATCTGATTTACAGTCTGGTAACATGTACCTGCAATGTCCTAATTTAAGAGGATAAAAAATTCACATATTTATTTAAAGATGCTTGCAGTTTTACCTATGATGTAGTTATATAATGTATGTGCATGAGTATACATTTGTGTGTGTGTGCATGTGTATGTGTGTTTATAAGAGAAAGAGAGAGACAGAGAGAGAGAAAGAGAAAGTTCCAAAATCAAAAATTGATAGTCCACAGGGAAAAGAGCAGGACAAAGCTGATACTCTTAAAGCCTCCAAAGTACATTAAGTTTTCTTCTTGGGCTAAATATGAGTACTTTAGAGGTAAACACCATTTGATGAAAGCTTTTTAGCCTCAGCAAAAAAAAAAAAAAAGCATCTACACAACAATGTTTGCACACAAAAAGCTTCCCAGTTCGCAGGAGGCCCTGAATTCTATCTAAAAAACCCAAGTTAGGAACCCCCAGTTTATGCATTAGCCTGAACAAGACACATGTCAATTAAAAAAAAAATTATGTGTTAATATTTACTTGTTCCTTATTTTGGAGAAACAAAGGTTCAAAGAGGACTGCTTTCTAAATTTTCCATTCAGCATTAGGTATAATCTGAGTAGTCATGGAACATTAATTATAATCATTTTAAGCATAAAAGCAAAACATTTCTTTGCTTTCAAATGTAAGTGCATTTAAGTATTTAAATGGTGTTTGAATTGCTTTCTCTGTGGCCTCCTCACAAAGCAGATCTCTAAATATGCACCTACGATGTTTTTCAAAGTGAGAATGACCTTGGCAGGAAGCCTACCTGGAAGACTTATGACCTCTTGGGGTCAATGACCTTGGACTCCACCTTAACCTCAACTTCTACCAGTCATTAATCCACAGGAAGCCCATATCCCTTGTTCATAATTTACTTATTTGTTCAGTTTTTTTCTCATAACATGGAAAAATAATCTTCTGAAGGCATTTCCCTTAATGAAGCCCACATGTCTGATACAGATTTCTTTCCCAAGGTTCTGCTGTGTTTGGTTATTTTTTAACACATCTTTGCCCTTGAGATCCCCACATGTCAGCCACATTACTGCTAATATTTTACTTATTAACTGGTAAGCACATTGTAAACCATAATCGCAAGACTGTCTTCCCCAACCTGGTGTTTATATCCTGAAAGTAACAGCCTTTTAGGATAAGGCCCTTACTGCCATTACCCTAAAGTGTCACATTTCCTAATGTGTCCAACTGTCACATATCCAAAGTGTCACATTTCATTTATGACTCTCATTACATCTTGTTGAAGAGCATTGCATTGTGTGAAACATGGCTTTCTTTGGTACAGCATCATTTAGCAGAAAGAATATAATGAAATGTATGAAATGTTCTATGGATTGTTAAAAAGGAATTGCCTGTTAGATACTTGTCATAAGAATCTCAGTGCAGGTTGATGGACAGCATGTGGCCCCAAGGTCCTCCTGCAGGCACAAAATCTACTTTCCTGGAAGGCGCCAAATTCACAAGGATCCCAGCTCCAAAATCAGTCAGTGGGCAGAAGAGGGGTTGTCACAGCAAGACCATTGGCTAACCTTCTGGCTGAAACCCCGCCTCATCTGCCAGGCAGGCTTTTCCTGGTCACCTTATCCAAAATCCCCCTCTTGCTCTAAGCCCCTAAGGATATTATCCTGCTCTGGAGGCTTTTGCTTTCTTGGGTTGTAGTGATGCCTGGATGGGTTGGCTTAGAGACCTGCAGGGCAGGGCCCTGCTGCCCACAATCTTGCGTCCTCCCATAGTTCTTAACAGCGGGCTTTCACATCAGGGGCACCCAACAGATGTCTACTGAATAGACAATAGACAGATGCCTTCTGTAATCACCTGTGAAGGCCAAATGAAGAGGAGCCGAGTGGAAAGAATCAGAAACCACCCATCAGAACCACTATTTTCCATCATGGGAAAGTAACAATAAGCCCCTTTGCCCTGGTAATAGCCCCAAATACTATGCTCTGCCTATGCATCTGACCACTTTACAGTGATTTAATCATTCAGTCTTTACAACAACCCTCTGAAGTAGGTACTGTTGTTTATTCCCATTCTACTGATGAGGAAACTGAGGCATGCTGAAGTTGACCTACCCAAAGTCACAAAGGAATTGAGAGGTGAAGCTAGAATGTACACTCACTTCTAACCACTTCATGCCATATTACCTCTGTTGTACCCAGTTAGTCTGCTTGTGCCCTCAGATGGAGGAATATTTTCTAAACAAATTGACAGGTTCTTTTTAAAAAGTTTGTTTGTGAAACCTAAGTGTGTATATAGATATACATTTTTTTTTTCAGTAAGAGAATAAACTTGAGTTTTATTTAAGAAATAGATTTGCCATTAGTTAAGAGCAAAATGAAATTAGAATGTATCTTCATTGTAAACTCTCCTCTAAAGCAATAACATTAACCTTGCACAAAAATAAATTGTCTTGTCTTAAAGATGCACTTTTGGTGAATTTGCTAGTTTTACAGACTTGGGTCAGGTTTTGCTTTTGATTATTTAAAGGATTTTGGGAGTCACATAGACTCCAGATATTCATCTAGTCATTAAAACAAGATGTGGAGATTTTCTTTATTTGGTCTAGTTTGTTTGTTTTGTTTTATTTCTTAAGTACAACCTTGAAACTTCAGCAACCAGGAAGTACCAGGTTATTACATAAAGTGAAATGCATCTTTGAAATTGTCTAAGTACATATGCAGGAGGTCAAAGACAAGTAGAACAGCTGTTACATAAAATCTCAACTTTCCAAATACCTAAGACATCCAAGAAGGAAGAGGTGGGAACAGGGCCTGGGCCCTAACCTTAACTTTGAACTTCCTGACTCCTGTTAGTTTAAGACATCCCTGTAGCATCATTTAAACATAGTTCTGGTGTGTGAATAAACTTCCACTTGGAATTTCCTTTTTGAAGTCTGCTGAGAATATAAATCAAAACCATATGAGATGTGTCTTAATCCAGAATGTAAAACAACATGAGAAATGTCAACCCAGAAGTAGTCCCTGAAATACATTCATCAGGATGCACATTCTGGTGAAATTCTTTATTTAGAATGAAAGCCTCCAGAGAACTAACTGGATGTCTTATTTTTAACCCACGATTATGGAACCCTGACTTGATAAAAGAAGAAAAGAAGATGCTTTTTAAAGTAGTGGCAGTAGGAATGTTATTCAGCCATCCAGAATGTTCAAGAGGGACATCTGTTGGCATAGAAAGATGTTCAAAACGCATTGTCGAGCGAAAAAACAGACTACAATTTTATTTAAAGATTATATAAAATAGATTGTATACTTAGCCTAGACACACACACACACACACACACACACACACACACATCTTCATAATAAAAGAATGAGAGACTTTATGCCGACAAAATGTTAATCTATCTCTAGGTGGTAGAATTATGGTGATTTTTTTTTCTCCCTCCCTACTTTCCCTCCCCCTTCCTTCCTCCCTTCCTTTTGTTCTTTTTGCTTATCTTTTTACTTAGTAACAGAAAATTGAAATTATTTTTATTAGATTTTTGAAAATAAAAATGCATATAGTGCCTTCACTTGACAATGTCTCATGTATCACACTGCCGTACTTGAAGGCCCCTAAAACCCAGCACGGTCTCTGGCTCAGCAGTCCTTGGGTTGGCTCTGACAGATTTGCCAATCTGTGCAGTATGCCAGAATTCAGTATCATTATGCAACTAACGTCACCAAAATTTTGCAATAGTGTCCATTTGCTGGTATTTTAATAAGGAAATGGTCTTTGCTAATGCCTTAAATTGCAGATTTGGTTTGTGTTCTTTCCTCCTGAGTATACTTTAGCCTTGGTTTGAGTGTGTATGTGTGAGTGTTTCATGTCTTAGGTTTACATTGTGCTACTCTTCTATTAGGTTTTATTTAAGGAGGAATTTTAAGTCACTTTTGTCTCTTATTTGTCTGATCTTGGGGAAAATAATCCTTTTATCCCTGAATTCAGTGAGTGTTTGGGCAAGCATATTAGCCAAGACCATCATATTGACTCTATTAATAAAAATTGTTATATCCCCCAATGCTAGCCAGGGAATTAAATTATATTCATATTAGACAAGGTAGCCACCTGGGCTTTCATTGAGAAGTAACTGTATCTTTATATGGTATGGTGCATCCTTCTGCCATTTCCTAATTTTTTCTTAAACTTCAGATTTGAAGAGGCCCAATTAAGATTGTGTGACAATAATTATAAAGACCCAAAAAATTCTTTAAAACTTTAAGTTATCTACTATATAATTTGAAATCAGAGTTTCTAAACTTTTATTATATTTTAAACTTTCAAAACATTTTTATAGTTTGTGTAACTCTTTTTTTACCTATTTGATTGCATTTGTGACATATTTATGGGACACCTCAATTGACTTTAATATCAATATGCCATGTGGTTATATCATAGCATGACACAAATAATGAATGCATCACTGTGTCTGATGAAAAAAGGGGGTTCTAGGCTGGGCATGGTGGCTCACGCCTGTAATCCCAGCACTTTGGGAGGCCAAGGCGGGAGGAGCGCTTGAGGCCAGGAGTTCAAGACCAGCCTGAACAACATAACAAGACTCTGTCTCTAAAAAAAAAAAATAGAAAGATTAGCCAGGTATTGTGGCATGTTACTGTAGTCCCAGCTACTTGGAGGCTGAGGCAGGAGGATTGCTTGAGCCCAGGAGTCTGAGGCTGCAGTGAGCTATGATCATGTTACTGAACTCTAGCCTGCACAACACAGTGAGACCTTGTCTCAAAAAAAAAAATGAAGTTCCAACAATGCCAGCTAATTTTTCCACCTATTCAGTTGGGAGCTTAATCTCCATCCCAAATTCAATAGAGCTATTTCAACTACCTGACTCATCTTAAATTTTCTTCTATAAGAAATATGCAACGTATAATATCTCTTAACTAATTGCAAAATAAAAATCCCAATACTTAGCAAACTTCTAAGCTCAGCAGTCTCTTTGGCCTTGAAGAACATGGAGAAAAATGAATCAGCAGCTTAAAACCTAATAAAAACTCAATTCCTTGAATCTGACCCTTGTTTTCTGGAATGAGTGACGTATATTTAGAAAATCATTCACACAGCCAATGCTATTGCCTACATTCAGGAGACAAGTAGAAAGGATTTCAGAAAACTGGCAAAGACACTTTGAAAAATTCTCAGTAAACATTTTATTTACAATCTGAACCATTGCCAAGGAATAAAAAAATACATACAATATCAAGTTTTTATGTATGGTCAGATAATGCAATTATGTTTGAGTTGTGAAAAACATTCCTTGGAATTAAATTAAGAAAAAAATTAGTTTTGATTGATCCAGGTATTACAGAAAGCCTTGAGAAAGGAGTCAGAAGCTTTGGCCAAATTGTATCTTGCCATGATAACCCTACAAGGAGTGAAAGAATTAGAAAGGGCCTGGAGTGACTTTATCCTAACAGAATCTGTGCTCCTTCTTTTGCCTACATAGCAAAGTTTTCCCTGATATCGTGAAAGCTTCTGGGGTAATTGGAGTACCCAGAGCTATAAAAGAGTTGAGCTAAGGAAATTGAACAGCAGATAACCTCTAACAAGTATAGACATTCAAATACATCTAAAAACAAGTACAGAAGGAGTTTGATTCCCTAAAAACATGCATGATTTTTTCAACATTTAAAAATGAAAAGTCTTGAATAATGTAGGGTGATAGAGTACCTGTCAAAAGCCAAGAAATCTGACTTCCTAGTGTTAGCAGGACTAATCCAAAGCACTTGCTTTTCCCCAGTGAAAAAAATCATTAACATGAAACAGGGTGAGTATGCATGGGCCATTCTGATACTTAGTGGAAGTTAGAGCTTCTGTTCTGGCAGCCGATATCTAGTAAGCTACCATGAACTCTTATTTGCCACCTTTCCAAAGGAAGCCAGACAAAGTGAATCATAAAAAGAGAGAGAGAGAGAGAGAGAGAGAGACCATCTCCGGAATCTCATGCACTTGTCCCAAGAAGGGTTACTGAAGACTATTACATAGCTTGGTGGGTCAACATGGAGGCACTTTGGACAATGCCTACAAATTATGACCTTCTTTCTAATTGTCTGAATCAACTCTCTGCTTCCTACCTTGCATTTCAGTTGCTAACTGACTCCATCTTGAAGAATCTCATGGGATTTAGTGGTAGGCAGTGGCTCCACAACTTCAAAAAGCTGCGGATGCTCACACGCTTGTGTATGCATGCAGCCTCCCTGAGAAATACCACAAGCGCCTGATGGGAACAATCTGTACCAAATGAAAGAGGAGAATAAAGAACTACTCTGCCTCATGGAAAACTTGAGTCAAAACAATCTGGTCAGAAACTATTTGGCTGGGAGAGCATATATTTTCTGCTTTCTTTTTCTTTGAGATTGATTGGGGTGGGGGGATTTGTAAAATTTTTGTAAATACTATTGGGAATATGTGCGTGGAAAATAGAATTTATATTCTTGAAGAGTTTCCTTATTCAATTTTCACTGAACTTTTGATTTTCTGTGGTGCAGATGTGTGTGTGTGCGCTCTCACACGTGGATGAATGTGAGGATTGTTTACACACTTTTCTGAATTCATATAGGCCTTGCGCTGTAGGCAGGGAAGCAGAATTCCAAGCAGAAGTGATTACTGAGACTGACCGTTCATTTCTATGCCACACTAACGGACATCCAGCAACAGCTTCAAGTTGAAATACAGGTTCATAGTGCCTTCCACACCCTTCAGCTATGGAATGAATAGCTGGCAGCTGTGTTAAATTAGCTTATTCTGGTTTATGCCCCTTTAACAAATTGTCCCCCAAGTTATAGTGCCATAAAACAATAGAATTGTATTTCTCGCTTACATTACATGTCAGCAGCTACTCTGCTGTGGCTCTGTCCCCAGTGTCATCATTCTGAGACCCAGGCTGAAGGAATAGTTCCATCAAAGACCTGCTAGACTCATGGTAAAGGGAAAAGAGCAGGACAGCTGGCAGAATTAGGGGATGACCCGTGAAGTATTTTGCTTGAAACTAGCATATGTTACTTCTGCTCACATTTCACTGGCCAAAATGGGTCATATGGCCTAGCAGAGGAGAACTGCCAGTCACATAGCAACTGGAAAGGGCAGGGGATCTTTGGGGACATATAAGGGAAAAAAAAGTGTGTGTGTTTGTATATATACAGTATATATCTGTTTTAATTATATAGTTAATAATTTAAAATAAATAATAAATGTGTGTAATATATTTGATTTATATATTCATATATGTTATATGTATATTATATAATGTTATGTCATATATATCATATTATGTATATCACATGTTATTTGATATATATCATATTATATGTATGATTTCCCCAATCAGGCTGAAACAGAGTGATTAAAAACAACTCTTGAATGACTAGGAACAAACCCACTACTTAAGTACAGCATTTGCTAGATCCTCTTTTACTTTAAGAGAAATTATTTTAAGTGACTAGGTTTGCTATAAATGCAGATTGAAGAAGACATTTCAAGGCCTGGGAAATAAGGCTAACGTTTAGAATTGGTGAAGGAATATTATGTCTATGACTTTTGCTTTTGGAAAAGAAGTGAACATAAACCGGGCCAGGAATCTCTGTCTTAACTGAGTACACTTAGGTGTCACAGCGAGTACGGCTCTTCCAGATTCCTTCCTCCTACAGTTAGATAGTTGCTGACAATAAGATAATTTTTTACACATCAAGGAAAAAGTTGCCTGAAATTATGAGCAGATAAAGTAGGTGTTTATAAGTTGATTCACTGTTTTGAGTATTCAACGATTAATAATCTTAAATTTATTCTAAATAACCTGTATTTAACTCCTCTTAATGATTTAGAATATCATAGAAAGAAAATATTATGCTATTAGGAAAAAAAATTCTACCTGGTATACATTTAAGACTTATTCATTCAGGCCTTTTACACATCAAAATAATGTATTATAATAGATAATTTTAAAAGTACAAAAAGATACATCCTGACACTATGCCACAGGATCTAAATCAAAGTCTGTTACGACTAAAAACCTGACATTCCATCCTGTACCTGTGATTAAGGTTATAAACCCTCCTGGGACCATTCTGGTGCTAGTGTGTGGTTCTGTGTAATATTAATGATTGCATTATTCATATGCATCTATAGATGGGATGGATACCCTGGCATTGATTTTAACAAAACTGGCCTAGTTTATGGCCAAAGAAATACACCTTCAATAAATAGAGGCTTCACTCGAAAAAGTCTATGTGAAGACAAAGGAGTCATTCTCTTTAAGCAGTACATTAATAATGAAGCTAACTCAGCCATATAAATTATCTTAAGCCAAAAACCATGAAAGCTCGTTGAAACCTTAATACCTCTGATATACTTTAACAGTGATAATTGCATCCACTGTAGACTCCTTGTGGTGGCTGAGTAATCCTGCTGAGCTCGTACCCGTAATCTTTCAGAAACAGGGTGCCCACCAAGTTAGGCAGTTGAAATCAAAACACAGAACACTGTTCTCAAGCCTCCTTTCCTAAATCACACAGAGATCACGCTTTCTTTCCCCACTTCTCTCAAGTCCTTTTAATGAACATTTAAGAGAGAAGACCTACTTAAATTGGAGCCAGTTTGTCTATGGAAATTCGAGGAGATTTGTAAGAACAGCATAAATATGTGTGCTCGTATATAATGATTTCATAAACTTTCCACAGTAGAACAGGTTCTTTCTAACCAGCTAAATTTCTGATGCTAATAAATTTCGAGTTGGCCCTAATTTGAAATTTTGGTCATTTAAGAAAGAATACTCAATATCTTTGGGTTAGCTATGGAAAAAGTATTTGCTGCGCTGAGAATAATGTAAACCAAAATGTACATGTACTTCAAACGCTTAGCTAAGAGAACACACTGTTCCCAAGCACACTAGAAGCACCTGTTTAAAAATACAATGAGATTGTAACCTGAGATGAGGCCTGCAAACCTGGGCTGCAAATTTGCTGTGCTCAATGTAAGCCCTTACGTGATGAGGCCATCCTGCATCCTGCATCCTGCCCACCGACTTTTTGTATCCGAGTCACTAAATGGCATTTCTTTAAAGAAACAGCTTGTAAATCTCTTTTAACTCACATAGACTTCCAGCCTTCCCTTCCATCGTTCCGCATTGGTGAGATCCTACCAAACTGTCTTCTCTTGGCTACTGATGTTATAATCTCCCTGCAGGGAAATGCCGTTGGCGGTATTCAAAATTCAAGTATTTAAAAAATGAGCATCATTCTCAAAACAAAGTGAATTTCCCATTTTTACAAACAATATCATTCTATGGGAAAATATTCACAATGTATTATTATGTGAAAAAAGCAGTCAACCAAAGATATTAACCATATTACATTTTGACAGATAACATATATCAAATTATGTGTTAATAATGGGATAAGAGTTTTTTCCTTTCATTGCTACTTCCTGTATTTTTTAGTAAGTTTTCAATGCTAAGCATGCATACTTAGGAAACATGATAATACTTTGTAAAAACCTATCACAGGCCATGGTTTGTGTCCACAGCACCTTTGTTCTCAGGTCCATGGTAATGTGTCACATCATGTTCTAAGCGTCTAGGTAAGGCAATCGATGCAAGTGACCTTTCCTCAAGTGGAATGACAGCTGTGTGGCAGAGAGTGTGCCTAGCACCGAACCATTGACTGAATTTATGGAGTAAACCAGTGAAAAGGTTTGACTGGTTTTTGTGCAAACCAAGCTACCAGCTGATACAGTGGATACCTCCCTTTACATCCAGCTGATTTCAACCTCCATAGGACTGTTGACTTAAGGTCCCTAAGCTCCTCTGTCTCCTTAGACTAAGGGGGATGGGGTGCTGGTAAGGGGCAGGCCACCCCTGTGTGGGTGGTGGTGTTAGGGCCGGGGTGTGTGGCTGGGGGGCGAGGCTGTCAGTCCCGCATAAACCATACAGAAGAAGGTTCCTCGCTTAGAGAGGCGCTGTTATCAGAAGAAATGGGGAAGGATGTTGGACAAGCAAAAATCGATACCTGCTAGATAGTAAAAGTGAAATGATTATTACCCAGAATAATTACAAAAATGCTATTGAAATCCTATCATGACACCAAGCCAAATGGATTGGTTTTCCCCAGCAAAGCAGTGCAGTAACCTTGGTCGAGATCTGTGGGTCCTTCTGTCCAAAGGCATTCTCTGGGTCCACCCCACATACATGAGTTGATGCTTTGCCTCGTAACCCTGGAGCTACTGCAGGGGCAGGAAGGATTGCAAATGGAGAACAAATAAAACTGTTGAAATGTGATTTTAATAGCTCTTCATGCTTTCACATAATATTACACTGGCTGCCAAGAGCATAGTAAAAAAGAGATTTTTCACACTTTGCTCTTCAGATGTCATTTAAATCTCATTAGGTAGATCCTTGTGAAATAATGACACTGGCAATAATGATTCCTTTTTAATTCTCCAATCGTTTTGGCCACTGCAAGGGCCCTGGGGAAAACATGAGCATTTGGCTGATAAGAGTTAGTAGGGACTGTACGGAATTGATAATAATGTAAGATTTTTTACCCTCCCCCAACTCAATTTGCTGGGCAAAGTCAAACTTGGTTGTGGTTAATTATGTCAGATTATTTTGTTTGTTTGTTTTGTCAGCAAC
>NW_012142190.1:4409203-4409867 GCF_000956105.1 Propithecus coquereli | reverse complement strand
TAGACAAAGATGTACACATGAATGATTTTCTTCCCTTAAAATGACATATAGTCCAATTGAAGAAACCTAGCTGAAGAAATGAGGTCTGAATATATACAGCAGAGAAAGGCGCTGTGGTGAAGACTTGTTATAATAGGCTGTTTAATTTCGTTTGGAGAAACTGGACTTTTGACAGATGAACTTCTTTTCCCTTGGATTCATATTTATCTAACAGAGTTGTGGTTGGGAAATTATCCAGGATTCACAAGGTCAAAAAGTGACCTGGTTCACATACTGTAGACTCTTCCCATCTCACTCCGCAGCTTCCCCAGGCAGGTGGTCTGGTGGGCCGTCCGTACGTCCACTCCAAAAATGATCACCCAAGGGACATATCAACCTCCTGGGCTTGGCCCTTAGAGCTTCTGGCAGTCCCATCAAACTCAGGTTTCAGTTCCGGATAATCAACTTTCCCCTTCCCTGTTGCACTCCAAAGCTTGAAATCGTTCCAATGTGCCCGATGAATGAACATCTTGTTATAATGCATTGGGAATTGAGGCCATTAGTGAAATTACAAAAAATAATACATTGGATTTTTGTAATACCTTTTTTCATGAGAAAATACATTTTCATAGACCATCCAGTCTTTCTTCCATTATCCCAAGAGTGAAAGAATAAAGGAATGTTG
>NW_012142190.1:4374436-4408293 GCF_000956105.1 Propithecus coquereli | reverse complement strand
GAGTCTCACTCTTTTGCCGGGGCTAGAGTGCCATGGCATCAGCCTAGCTCACAGCAACCTCAAACTCCTGGGCTCAAGCGATCCTACTGCCTCAGCCTCCTGAGAAGTTGGGACTACAGGCATGCGCCACCATGCCCGGTTAATTTTTTCTATATAGTTTTAGTTGTCTGATTAATTTCTTTCTATTTTTAGTAGCTTAACATTTTAATTGCAGTAAAAGTAATAATAAAATAGAAAAAGAATAGCATTTATGTAGTTCAAAGAGAAAATGCAGAATTCTGTGTTTCTAAGACCTGTTGACCCGTATTAGGTTTACAGCATGTCCAGAAATTAGACATCTTCTCATTTCTATCCCCACTGTATTATATTGAAGGCAAAGCTGAAGCTCGAAAATTTATAAGGCAACATTTTATCTATGATACAGGAGTGACTCACCACATTTCTACAAGTTACAAATAGAATATGGGTTTCCTACTTCCTCCGAAATGTTTGTGTGGTTATCAAAGTGGAAGCCTTCACATAAGGACTCCCAATTGAGCTCTAAATAGAACTTTCGAGCAATACAATCAATCATTGCCTTTCCTACCTTCCGAAGGGAAAGCCCAAGTTAGCCAGTGCAGCACAATTCATCGGAAGCTCCAATGTGAATGGTGTTTGAGGACCTAAGAGACTCCACTCCTGACAGAAATGTTTGTTTCCAGCTTGGGCTCTGGGTATTTCTGAACCACCACATGCACATGGCCGGAGTGAGTACCTGTGCTGACTGAAATTATGTGGAAAACCTTCACATCTGACACAAAACTCGAGCTTTAGAAATTGTCAGTCCCTGGAGTGTCAGCAGATAAGAGGATGCCAAGGGAAGCAGGCAATCTGGGACAGGAGCCACCATGGGCTCTGTTTCCCCAAATTTAATGACAAATTTCAATCTAGATCTAACCAGATCAGTGGAAACGGGCTGTAGGTTTTTGCTCTTTCTGTTCGGGCCTGATTAAGATCTGGCCTTTGGTCTGTTTTTCTAACATATACCAAGTAGCTGTCACATCCAACATCTTGCTGCACAGACACTGAGCTTTCAACATTGAAGTATAATCTCAGGCCCAGGGAGATGTTAGTGGAGATCGTTTTTGTGCGGTGGTCCCAGGAGCGCCCTGTACTCTCCAGCTTTGACTACGAGGGAGAAACAAATGTCAGAGTAAATGGCAATGACCTGACGGGGACCCATCCTTAACAGCAGAGAAAGGCGCTGTGGTGAAGACTTGTTATAATAGGCTGTTTAATTTCGTTTGGAGAAACTGGACTTTTGACAGATGAACTTCTTTTCCCTTGGATTCATATTTATCTAACAGAGTTGTGGTTGGGAAATTATCCAGGATTCACAAGGTCAAAAAGTGACCTGGTTCACATACTGTAGACTCTTCCCATCTCACTCCGCAGCTTCCCCAGGCAGGTGGTCTGGTGGGCCGTCCGTACGTCCACTCCAAAAATGATCACCCAAGGGACATATCAACCTCCTGGGCTTGGCCCTTAGAGCTTCTGGCAGTCCCATCAAACTCAGGTTTCAGTTCCGGATAATCAACTTTCCCCTTCCCTGTTGCACTCCAAAGCTTGAAATCGTTCCAATGTGCCCGATGAATGAACATCTTGTTATAATGCATTGGGAATTGAGGCCATTAGTGAAATTACAAAAAATAATACATTGGATTTTTGTAATACCTTTTTTCAAGACCATCCAGTCTTTCTTCCATTATCCCAAGAGTGAAAGAATAAAGGAATGTTGCATAAACATGCTTAGCCTTATCTTTGAAATTAAAAAAAAAAATCGATTTTATAAAACGGATTATAAAGAAGTATTTCCTCCTTCCCCCCAGTCCCCTGGTTCCCCGGTGTATAAATAAGACAATTTTCCCTGCCTGATACTCAGCCTTTGTGTTCTGTCGTCTGTGGTTTTGTTTTTATTCACATACTTATGGCTCAATATCGAAGATAATCTTAGTAGACATGAAACTAGCGCCTTTGTCTCACCTGCTCACTTTTCCCCCATCCTGGGTAGGCCTGCGCATACAGACTTCCCTGGGAACAATTTTGCTTTCTAATAACTCGCATAAAGCTCTGCAGTGTCTCCGCGATTAAGAAGGCGAGTGCTAGGGTGCGACTGTTAGACTCACCATTTTCCCTCTCTTGTATGTTTCAGAAATTGAAGCGAAGGAAGCATGTGACTGGCTCCGCGCGGCTGGGTTTCCGCAATACGCCCAGTTATATGAAGGTACGCCGGCCCTTCTCTTCGCTCTTACAAGAGAATAAATTCATAACAAATCTCATGTCTCCTATAGGGTGTGTTGACTTCCAGGTTTTTGTCTTGACCATCTTGCTTTGCTTTCTTTTTCCCTCAGCCTTTGCAGTGCCCAGGGCTTATCCTGATACCAATTTAGAAACAAGTTTGGCTTCCCAGCCCCATGCTACTTTCTGCTGCCCACTGCTGATTCTCATCTCTTCACCACAGACCCACACCCTCTGTTCTCCTTGCAGTGTTCTGCCATCAGCAGCTTTGCTGAAAGATTCAGTGACTTTTCCAAGGTTATAAGGTGGAGGAGTCAGAACTAAAATCCCAGTCTCTTGATCCTTAATGGTGTATTTTCCACTATAATGTGCCCTGTATTTGTAAACTCAAAATACTATGAGATTTAAACATGAAGAGTCTATAAATGGCTATGAAGTAAAGTTAGCCATATGTATTGAAGAAATGCAACAAGCATAAGAACAAATACTTTATAGAGCTGCGTGGTAGGTACTGTTCAAAGCACTTTATATATACTGTTGATTTAACAATCACGAGACCACCATAAGATAGGTCTTATAATTATCATCATCCCTGTTTTACAGATGAGGAAACAGAGGCCCAAAGAGGTTAAGTGACTTGTGCACAGTTCCACAGCTAGGAAGTGATAGAGCCGGGACTCAAGGCCAGGGCAGACAGGCTTTGGTGTCTGTGTTTCTCCCTTTTACTCACGCTTCCTCACTAGCAGCACAAGACAGTCTTCATCCTGGCACCATCTGGAAGTCACTCACATTACTGTTTTCATCAGAAGGGCAATTTTTTTCTATTTCCAACTCTCACTCAGATTTAGATACCCTAACATTTATCTCGACTGGCAAGGTGTAGGTGGTACAAAATATAAGACGAAAAAGAGAAAAAAGTGCCAAGATAATGATAATGAGCCAACATTGTAATATTTGACCTTGGCCTCTATTCCAGTGATCTCCAGATTGTTATCTCCGTGAGTGAGGTACCCAAAATTAACACCATGTTCTGAATATTGCCTGTGACCTTCAAAGTTGGCAGGAATAGTCTGGTGGAGAAAAGTTATGGTGTTGGGATTTCTTCTTCTTTTTGGATGGAATAAGTTGTTTGGGTATTTTACTGATATTCCAAAGTGACTCAAGATTTTGCTACAAAAGAAAACATTTGAGACCATTGAACTTTGGGTATTTTTGAAATTTTCTTTTTGAAGGAAAAAAAATCTGCTAAACTTAGTATTTCATAAAATCATCAGAATAGAGGTCAGTGACCTACACCTTGGGTGGATGGCAAGAGTGTAAACGCTCTTCCCCAAGTCCACATCAGCCAGTGACTGTGATGAGGATGAGCTATAATAACGCAAGCACTTAGTATTCAATCCTGTTAAGGTCAAGTGCTTGATCTCATGTTTCACACTTATGTTGTACTCTTAAAAGCATTCATTGTGATTAAAATTGTCTGCTCTCTTAAACGTTACCAACAATGGTGATGGGCAGTAACTGCTATTAAAATCAGTGGCTTGCACAGACCATGATGGCCTGAATATGTTGGTGTCCATTTGGATAAAACAAGGTGCATAAACCTTTTCATCCCTCTCTTTCTCTTTCAGATTCACAATTTCCTATCAACATTGTGGCTGTCAAGAACGATCATGATTTTCTTGAAAAGGACCTTGTAGAACCTCTTTACAGGTAAGTCATGTGAGGTATTTTTGTTTCTTTTCATTGTTCAGTCTCCAATAGGTATCACTGTATTGAGGGGCTATTTCTACAATTCAGTCAGTATTTACTGAGTGCATACTATGTGCCAGACATGGGTCCAAGTTCTAAGTGTACTATAGCAAGCATGATCAGTTTGTGTTTCGATGGAGCTTAAATTCTAGTAGGTGGCTTCAGACAATAGATTAAGGAAAAGAGAGAGTAGAGAGAGAGTGAGTGAGAGAAAGAGAGAGGGAAAGGACATTTCAAAGAAGAGTGTTAATGCTATGCACAAAGTAAAACAAGATGAGGACACAGACAGTGATTGTGGGGCATGAATGGGTTAGTAGGGGAGACAGCATTGGCAGCCACAGCACGTGTGATCAGGGAAGGCTCTGAAAAACTCCATGAGTATGTCGAGCTTGGCTGTGTTTTTTGCAAAGTCGGGTGATTATATCCTCAAACTGAACTACATAAGCTCAAGTAATTGTATCAGCAAGCTGGCATATTTGAGCTTTTGCTATGATAGATGTATGATAGACAAAGATATACACATGAATGATTTTCTTCCCTTAAAATGACATATAGTCCAATTGAAGAAACCTAGCTGAAGAAATGAGGTCTGAATATATGAACAAATAAGTAACAATGACAATTTGGATAGTAATAAAAGATCCAGCAGGATCTATATCCCTGAACAATTAAATGCTGCATGAGAGGTGGTATGTGTCTGTAGGCGTTTGAAGCTTCCTAATGAAAGTCCTGGAGAGAGAGATCAGAGCTGGAGATAAGTATTAGTCATGGGAGATGAGTCATTTTACCAAGGCCATACAGCTAGATAGGGACCAAAATGACCTTAAAATCTAGTCCTTGTAACTTTCAATCCAATACTCTTTCTCGTACATTCTGCATTTGGCATAGAAAGGGTGGCAATTTAAGTGAAAGGTGATGATGAGCAACTTTGTCAACGTAGGCAAGACCGAGGTGTGTTACAATAGTGCATCAATAGTCTCATTTTAGGCTTTCTGGTTCTCAGATGTATATGTTTTTGTGTCTACAAGCTGGTCGTTCTGTGGTTCCTATATGAAGAGAAAATAGATTTGTGTTAAGAAATGATCTCTTAATGTTCAAGAAAACAACACTATGGGTTTGCTTAAGTGGGCAGAAGAGCAAAGAACTTTTCAAATCATAAATTACAGGAACAGGCTATTTGGACAAGAAAATAAACAAGCACAAGATGCTATTTGTGAGAGTTTATGAGATGAATGGATGATTTAGTTGTGATTCTTTAAAGGTAATGGATTGGAAAAGCAATGCCTTCCTCGTCTGCCTGTCTATGATACATGCCAAGCAGGAGCGGATTCCTCCTCCTAAGCATTCATTCCACTCGGAGCTATTCAACCAGTACTTCATCCTGAGTTCACCCTCTTAGTTTTAACCAAGTGTATTTTTTGCTAGTGTCATTTGTTAAAAAGAAATAATTTTTTTAATTGCATTATTATTACATTATCTTTTTCCCATTGAATTTTTAAAATTATGTTTTCTTTAAATTGAAATATAACATACATAAAGTAAAATTCACTGTTTTCAGTGTACAATTCTTAGAGCTTTGACAAGTGCCTACAGCCATGTAACCGTTACCACAGTCAAGATACAGAACAGCTCCATCACCCTCCAAAATGTGCCAGTTCCTCCTATATCTTATATTTAGAACATATAACATATATGTCATCATCAACTTCTACCTCTACTCCCAATCCCTGGAAAGAGCTAATTTTTGTGTGTGTGTACCTATAGTTTTGCCTTTTTCAGAATGTCATACGATTCAAATCGAAAAGTATGTAGCCTTTTTAGTCTGACTTCTTTCACTTGGTATATGTTTAAGATTCATTTATGTTGTTATGTGTTTCAGTAGTTCATTCCTTTCTATTTCTGAGTAGTAGTCTATTGTAAACAGTTTGTTTGTTTATCCATTCACCAATTGAAGGACATTTGGGTTGTTGCCAGTTTGGGTGATTATAAAGCCACTCTGAACAATCATATTCAAGTTTTTGTGCGAGCATAAGTTTTTATTTCTTTTGGATAAAATCCTAGGAATGAGATTGTGGTGTCCATATGATAAGTCTATTTTAACTTTATAAGAAACCACCAGATTTTTCCAGAGTGATGACACCATTTTGTATTCCCACCAACAATATATGGGAAGTTCTAATTGCTCCACATCTTTGTCAGCGCGTGGTATTGTCAGTTTTCATTTTGTTTTGTTTTGTTTTTAGACATTCTAGTAGATGTCCAGTGTTATCTCTTTGTAATTTTAATTTGCATTTTCTTAATGACTATTAATGTTGACCATCTTTTCATGTCTTATTTGCCATCCATATATCTTCTTTTGCAAAGTAGCTGTTCACCTCTTTTGTCTATTTTTAATTGTATTGTTTGTTTTCTTATTGTTGAGTTTTGAGAATTTTTACATGTTCTAGATATACGTCCTTTGTCAAATATGTGTTTCGTAAATATTTTCTGCCAGTCTGTAGCTCATCTTTTCAATCTCTTAACAGTGTCTTTCACAGAACAAAAGTTTTGAATTTTTCTGAAGTCCAATTTATCTATTTTTCCATGCTTTTAATGTCATATCTGAGAAACCTTTGCCTAACATAAGGTCACAACTATTTTATTCTATTGTTTTTCTTCTAGAAGTTTAATATATTTATGTTTTATATTTAGGTCTGTGATTCATTTTGAGTTCATTTTTGTAAAAGGTGCAAGGTATGAGTCAAGATTCATTTTTTGCATAACAATGTCCGATTGTTTCAGTTCCATGTTGAAAATTGTACTGTCTTCATTGAATTGCCTCTGACCATATATGTTTGAGTATATATTTCTAGATTCTCTATTCTGCTTTATTTTTCTCTGTGCCTGTCTTTTCATCAATATGACACCCTCTTGACTACTTAGCTTTAAGTAAATTTTGGAATCCAATGGTGTGAGTCCTTTAATTTGGTTTTTCTTTGCCAGGATTCTTTTGGCTATTCTAGTGCCTCTGCCTTTCCATATAAATTTTAAAAACAACTTGTCAATATTGTCAAGACCTATTTTAAAAACCCTACTAGGGTTTTGATTTGGATTGTGTTGAATCTATGTTTGGGAAGAATTGATATCTTAATAATATTTAGCCTTCATATTAATAAACATAGTATATGTCTCTATTTAGGTCTCCTTTGATTTTTTTCAACAGTAATTTGTAGTTTTCAGCATGTGGATAGTAAAGATTAGTTGTACCTAGGAAGTTCATGATCGTGGTGCTATTGTAAATGGTATAGTTTTTTATCATTTTAATTTCCAGTTGTTCATTGCTAGTATATAATGTTTTTTGGTATATTGCCCTTGTATACTACAGTCTTTCTAAACTCACCCATTTGTTCTAGTAGCTTTGGTTTAGTTTCCTTAGGAATTCATGTCTCAGCTGTTAATGGAAGATTACATTTTTTAAACCAAAACCAAAAATTCTATTACGTATTTTTAAATGGGGATTTCAGGGGCAAACATTGTCTCTAATTGTGCAGCTCTATTCACAGGATGATGTATGTGGCTTAGTGGGCCAAACTTTGACTCTCAGACATGTGGGTGGTAAATCCTTATCTGCTTATGTCTGCATGTGATCTGAGATGCCTTGACTAAGTTATAGTTTGCTTTTCCATCAAAGTCTATGCTTTAATGACAACAAAAAAAAGTCTTTCAGACATATTATAGGAATGAGCCAGTACAATTAATATGAAATCATTTAGAGATATAAAGTTTCTAGTGTCAGAAAAGTCAGGAAGTCTTCTCCTGTAGAGCCCATGAACCATCATGATGCAGCCCATACACACATACCCTGAAAGGCATTACTGCATCGACGTGGGGAAGGGCTCCAATACGAGACACCGCAGCACTCTTGGTAAGAGCCCAGCTTGGGTAAAAATGGTTGGAGTGGCAGAAGGTTGTTGTAAGTGGAATAATTCTTACCGGAGCTATGTCTCCAAAAATATTGTGAAGCAAGAAAAACATGTGGCTGGAGGTGTGTGAACTGAGATTCTCGAGGCGTGGGAGCTGTGGGTAGAACTGAAGCCAAAGGAGTAGTCGCGCCTGGGGTGAATCAAAGGAAGCAGGCGGAGTAGGTAGACAGACAGAGCTGTCTTGGCCAAAAAGTGTGGAATTTTTTTCCCTTCCTTGCAAGTTTCACCAAGACAGAACTACCGATTTGCAAATAGCGGAAAGCAGGCAGAGGGAAGATCTCCAGCCCACGGGGAAGGACAGCACTTTTAAAACTTTGTGATTGATGCGTGGTTCATTAGACACTCGCCCACTCAGATGGGAAGTCATGATTGATGCCAAGAGAGCAGTAGGGGGTTGTGATTTTATTCGTTTTCTTCCTCGTGTGCCGTAGAGCTACAGAGATGGAGCTGGCTCCATTTTATTTTTAAAGCTTCGCAGGCTCTATATTTCACCTACATATTTGAAATGCTGAGCTAATGCAGGTCGTAAGGGGAATCACATCCAGAGGGCAGGTAACTTCTGCCAGGTAGACAAAGGAAGACCAGAGAGCTGAAGAGCTCCTGAAAAATGTCAGCCACCACAAGAATAGTACTCCCCTTTGGTTTTTTGCAAGTGTATCTTTTGTGTAGATAGTTAATGCTCTAGGGCCCAATTTGCTCTCGGAAAGTTGTTAAACACTGTTACCTTTTTTGATTGGTTTGGAAATATATGTTGTATTAAGGATATGGTTGGCAGAAGGGACCTAGGCCTGGCCCTGAATATGTGTATGTGTAGCTTTCTCTTTCTTTTTTCTTTTTATTTTTTGTGGCTCTCATCCAGGCCCCACAAACTAGACAGGTTTGCTGTCTGGGCTGGAGGTGTGACCTCTAGAATGACAGTTGTGTCTGTCCGTTGCTCCAGCGATGCTGACAGGACCAGCACATAGTAGGCACTCTGTAAATATTTGTTACTGCAAGGCAGGAGGGTGCACCCTCTATTATTTTAAAAATCATAGTTATAATTCTGATGTTTTCAACTGAATTCTTAACTGAAAAATATTTTCTCCTGTGAGTCATAAAAAGCTAATTGCACATGTAAGTACCTAGGTGAGCTAATTGAAACTGTCACTATATCAGAATGTAGCAATAGCCAAGGTTTCAAAATAGCTTGCAGTTTGTCATCTTTAAGGCCAATAACAGCAAACCAAAGCTCCTGAATGAAATTTTTTAAAAGAAAAGCAATATGTTCTATTAGCATTTTGGTTCACAGTGTTTGTTCAGGCTGCTAACATAGGGCCTTGATGCTAAGATGACATCTGACTTTCTAATTCAATGTTAAGCCAATATAAACCATTTGCATAATTTGTATTATTAATAAATACTAGTTAATTATAGCGTATGTAAAACAAGGGCATTCACCTTGTTCAGTACTGCTTGTTGGAGCTATGGTATTTGTTAGGATTATATGAGGATCTATCATTGCCCTTCATATTTTAAAGGATAATAAATGACAATTATTTTCCTATGAGGCAGGGAAGTACTGACAAAAACAATATTTACAATTTACCTCTATGCACTAAGGCCTATACTTGATTTGGGTATGTTAAATAACATTAACTATATTAGATTATGGTAGTCTTTATGAATATTGATCATATATTTTAAACATTCCCTTTTAGAATATTTATCACAGAAAATGTACAGTATTATATCTTATATTATTATGCCACATAATAATATGTGACAATAAACTGGATTATTGAGTCCTTGACAAGTCATTGGGATGATAAAATGACCACTTCTACCTTTAGAATCTTGAGTCTATAAATAAATACAAATCCCAATACACAGTTTATTTTATTTCTTTAAAAACACCTACAAAATGCTCACCATGTACCAGGCACTGCTCTTAAGCATTTGACAAATATTCACTCATAGAATTCTCATAGCAACCCCATAAGATAGGCTCTAGCAACATTCCTGTTTTACAGGAGGAAACTGAGGCACAAAAGTGTGAAATAATTCGCCCACTAACAGCTAAGTAAATGGTAGTAGGAATTACCCAGACAAGAACACATAACATTTTGATGTGGCTGGTTTGAACTTTCAGCTTTTATTCTTTTTTTCACTAAATGAATGTGCAGGAAAGGCATCTTCATCCCCAGCCCCACTCCGCACTGTTAACCTCACTCCAGTGCTAGCCTGTTAGAGTGGGGCCAGGCTTGGGGTACAGTCAGGAAAGGACATGGTAGGGTCAGAGATAGGGGATTTCTCTGGTATATATTGTTTTGTATAAAACATTGACCTTCTCCAACCAGCTACTCAAGATGACTTTTATATGCCTAAACTTTCAAGAAGAATACACAAGAAGCTACAAAATCAGCAGGCCATTGAGGGGAAGAGAGGGACCTTATATTTAGTGTTTCTCACTTCTCTTTATATACATTTTTGTGTATTTGTATTGCATCATTAAAAACATTAGCAATGTTTTAAAAAACGCCTTGCTTGCCAGATGATAATGGCTGACATTTAGTGAGCGTTGTGAGTAGTGTAAGCTGTGTGCTCAGCTCTATTTCCATTGAACGCTCAGGTGGTGGTGTTAACTCAGGATTAAGAGTGACCAGACCTCTGGTTTGAGCAGTTGGGTGGTGGAGATGCCCTTCTCTGAGGCAGGGAAGCACCTGGAGGAGGAAGAGGGCCTGGGCGGGGCTGGAGGGGAGGTGTGGAGAGGGCTGAGGAGCCGGAGTGAGGTGGAGATGTCCCTATGTGGTGGGGCACATGGGCCTGGAGCTTGGCCTCAGATGGACACAGATGTGACAACATCAACACATGAGGGTCTGGAGGTCCTGAGAGTGGGTGAGATCACCCGAGAAGAGCAGAAAGAGGGAGCAAAGTAAGAGGAGAGGACCAAGACTGGACGCTGGGTAAGGGAAGGGAAGGAGCCCCAAAGGCATCAGTGTGTGTGTAGGGGGCTCCATCTGGCCCTTCCCACCAGCCTGCTTTTGCTTTGCTTTCAGTGTTTGAAACTCTCAGAAATCTCCAGCCATGACCCTTACTTCAACTTGGACTAGCTCTCACTGGAGAAATTGTCTGGATCAGATGCAATTGTTGGAAACAGTTAAGAGGCTAAGTAAGGACACCCCATCCGATTTTTTCCATATAAGCATATATGAATGTAAAATTTGTCTGAAATTGTACAAACTAAAGAAGTCTAAGAAAATCTGGACTTTTTTTTTTTTTGAGTTCTTTACTCTTGGCCCACTTTGGCCATCATCCTTTATTGATTGGACAAGAGAGCTCATGCTCTTCCTTAAAACCTTGGTCAGTAGAGCATATCACTTACCTAAAATTATTTTCTCATACAAGCGACAATCACACAGTTCCACGCATATGTTCTCTGCCTGGACAACATGCACATACTTAATTTTCTTTGTATAACTAGACCAGTTGATGCTTAACTGCTTTTCCCCCACATCTCAGCCAGTGTCAGTGGCAGTTGTTGGAGGGTATATGGGCTGGAACAGAGGTCAGTATCCCTGCTGCAGCCTGACCGTTGGATAGAATAGCCAAAGGGAAGAGCTCGGTGGAGCAGAGGCGTGGCCTTCCCCTGGCTCCAGGGTGGCAGGTGGCAGCCACTTGCTGACTTCCGATTACACTCTTTTTGTTTTTTTACCCCTCAGACATCATAAAACCCTCCTGGTGGATGGCCTGTGATTTTTGAAAGGCCCCACCTGCACAGAGTTACATACCAGCACTGTCTGTTTGGCATAGCATATCCACCCTGCTCTCAGAACCTGTATTTTCCTACACCCCGCCAGCATGAAGACCTTTCCCAGGCCCTGCCGCTGCAGCCGGAGAGGAGGAGCTGCTCCCTGACTCGCTGGCCTCTGATCCCTGGGTTGGGAACACATCTTCAGTGACTTTGGTTGCTGAATGTCTTTGAGGGCCTCTCCCAGAACACGCCCCAGCACACAGGGCTAGATACCTACAGCCCCGGACATAGGAGCGAGGGTGAGAAGTTCAGCCTGCTGGGCTGTAATCAGAATTGTCTGCAAGAGATGAACTTGTACCCCTGGTTGTTATTCCTCTCATGCCTTTGCCAGAAATAGTAGAAATATCACAGGAAACTGGCCATTAAATCAGTAAGGGTGACCTCATGACCAATCTGAAGTCTGGCAGCTTAGATGTCAAATATGGGAATCTAAAACATGAGGAAAGAAAGGGCCCTATGGTTTCCTGTACATTGACGGCAGAGGACTGCTGGCTGTCTGCCCCAGGTTTCTGTTATGGCGTGGACTCCCCAGCCCGCACAGCACACAGCTGCCTGGCCGACTTTTGGCCTTTCTGCCCAATCTCTCTGCTCCTGCACTCCTGGCTGTCCTCCTGCCTGTGTGCGGGGCAGCCTGCGTGCGGGGCAGCCTGTGTGTGGGGCAGCCTGTGTGCAGCTCCATTTTCTGCTGACCACACCTCACTCCCATTATGATCTGCTGGGTGTACAAGGGACTTTCTACCAGTTTCCAAGTGCTCATTAGCAGAGACTGTATCTTAGTCAGTTGCACATCATGGGTGCTTGATGTCTCCCAGCCTTACACTGAGCAGGACTTCAATGAATGTGACATTGAACTGGAACCTGAAAGAAAATAACCTGCCCATTCACAAATGATTTTTATCACATCTTCATGTTAGAGAATATTATGTGATGATAAATTTTTCATCTTCTCATCAAAATGCCCTAAATCACTCTGCTTTTTAGCTAGACTTCTTAAAAGAATGCACTGTGCCCACTGTCCTCACTTTCTCGGGTCCGCTCTCCCCAGTCCCCTCTCCCAGGCTTCTATCCTATCTGCACCTTTACTAATACTGCCCTTGCCAAATGCTAAATCCAAAAGGATTTTTTTTAGGATTTATATCACTTGCTCTTCCTTAAATATTTGATACAGCTAACCAAGTGCTCCCTCCTGTTTTGAATGCTCATTCTTGGCTTCCAGGACACCACCTTCAGGGAGTCCTTGTTGACTTCCTACATCTCTGACTGCACCTTCCAGAGCCTGGCCCCCTTCCTCGGGCCGGGCCTTGACCACTGGAGTTCTCCAGGGTCCTGAATCCCCTCTGGATGGTTGGCTTTAATTATCATGTATCTTCCATGTAGCTCATCTATATGCAGACCATGCGCAAGTGGGTCTGGAAGTCATAGGGCTCCTAAAATTTAACATATCCAAACATGAGTTCATTATCTTCCCCATATCGTCACTCTCTACCGACTTCCCTATTTCACTGTTTTCTCCGTTTAATGGCACATTCATAAAAGCCTGAAATCTGGGAGTCGTCCTCTGTTTCTCCCTCTCTGCAGCTTCCCCATGAACCCATGGCCGAGTCTTCATCTTCACCCAGACAACCCCACTCCTACTGCTTTCTTCATCTCTTTGCCATCTCTCACCTGGACCGTTGGAACAGTCTCCTGTTCTCTTCCATTCCTTCTCCATCCTGCCGCCAGTTACATTTCTAATATGCAAATCTAATGTTATACTCCTATCTAATATCCTTCAATACATCCCCACTGCCCACAGATTGCTCCTCACAGCTTCAATTGGACCCTTTGTGATCTAGCCCCTGTCTACCTCTCCAGCCTTATTCCATTCACATACATACAGTTCCTGGACTATAGCATTCTATTCCATGCCTGTTTCTTTTGCCTGCAATTCTCCTAGCCTAGGCAGCAAATTTCGCTTAGTCCTTCAGAGGCCTGCTCAAATATCACCTCCTTTGGGGGGTGTTGTCCTTCTACTCTCAGGAAGTGAGTTGCTTCTTCTCTTGTTTATCATGTTTGTATCCCACATGGGACCAGGAGATTCTCAAGGGCAGGAACCACACTTGCTCACCTCTGTACTCCCAGCACCTAGCCTGTTCCAGCACATAGCGCACTGTCAGATGAAAGCATCTCGGCTCCTTCTCTTCTTAATTGACTTTCCTGTTAGAACCTCAAGTTTCACTCTTAAAATGAGACCACTGACTATTTCCACCTTACTAATGTATTAGCCCTTTTAAAGGATTCTGAAGACAATGGTAAAAATTAACAGGTTCTCATAGCAATATCATTGTGGACACTTCTGAAAGGGTCAAACTGTTTTGCTTGCATTAACACATGAATTCACTTTACTCAAAGCACAAAGAGGACAGACTTACATCATGTGTCATGGGCTTTCTCCTTCCATGGAAAAAGTGGAGAGGGGATGGAAACAGCCATTCATTGAACAGCCTGTGCTAGGTACATGACGTGTGCTCTCATTTTCTGGGCCCTCCCAAAATTCTTCTTGGGTGGGCGGGAGCGGAAAATTCACTGAGCAGGAAGAAGTTCTAGCTCAGCTGCCAGTTAATGCATGCCTCCCTTGAGCAAGTGGTCCTCTCAGAGGCTTTGTCTCCTCATCTGAAAATAAAAGTGTCAGTCCAAACGGTCCCTAGAGTGGGCCAAGTGCTAACGTTTTCTTAGCAAACATTTGCTGAGTGGATTCGCTCTGAGCCAGCACCTGTGCTAGACATTAGGGATGCAAATGAAATGCAGCTCGCAGCCCGCCAAACTCAGTGGTGGAGGATAATTCTGTTATTCTGACTCTTCAAGGTCTATTGTAACCACTTAAAGTCAATCGCTGATGGTACCTGTATAAACAAAGTATGTTAAGTTAAAAAAGAAAAACCTACAGAGCCTGTCATGTATAAAACTTCCTTCTAGGATTTGTGGGGATTAGAATAAATTATAGTCCTGCCTCAAACAAGACTCTAATCCAGTGGAGGACACACCATTCATGCAGCAGATAAAATAAATTTTATATTCAAAATTTGTGTCCACGCAGAAACATTTTTCCAGGCAGCCAGAATTTGACCAAGTCAGATTATCCGAGGATTTTGTATTACTTATGATTAAGTTAGTGGGAAGCAAATACCGATGCTAAATATCTGTCCAAAATGCAGATTGGCTTCACTCACACCAGAATTTCACAGTGATTTTTTTAATAAAGTGCAATGAATGACTTCTGCTATTTGACATATTCTTTTATTTGAGGCAGCCAGATCTTAAAGAGGCATTTGCGTCTGTCTAGGATACATGTTTCATCGAGTTTGTATTCTTACAGAGTATAGCCATTGTTTATTTTACCTTGTGCAAGATAAATCCCAGGCCAGTGCTACACCATGCCAGGAATGTGTGCCCAGTTTAGGACAAGCATAGAGAGTATTTTCCTCTTTGGCTATGGCAAGATTCAGAAGAGTCGGATGGTTGTTTGTACCCCAAATTTCTTTTTCTTTTTTTTCAGGGGGGAGACCAAGCTGGTTTATTATTTCCAAATCTTCAGCAGTGTTCCAGGTTGGCAACCACTCCCCTCCCTCTTGTCTTTCTTTCTAAAAATAGCCCTTAGCATCTTCTTTGCCATCTTCGTTCTTTCTCTAGCTCTTCTGTGTGTCCCATTTGTTCTTGTCCTCGTCTTTCTAGACATAGGGAAACCATCTTACCTACATAAAGACACTGCCTTGACGTTATCTTACCTATATGAAGATCATACCTAAGAATATTTATTTATTTTTTATTTCAGAATATTATAGGGGTACAAACACTTTGGTCACATAAATTGCCTTTGCACTGCCCTAGTCAAATCTACAATCGTGTCCATCCTCCAGACAGTGTGCAGCTCACTCATTAGGTGTGAATTTACCCATCCCCACTTCCCCCTCCCACCTGCCCGATCCCCAATGGATGTTGCTTCCATATGTGCACTAAGTGTTGATCGATTAGTACCAATTTGATGGTGAGTACATGTGGTGTTCGTTTTCCCATTCTTGTGATACTTCACTTAGAAGAAAGGGCTCCAGCTCCACCCAGGATAGTACAAGAGGTACTAGTTCACCATTCTTTATGGCTGAGTAGTACTCAATGGTATACATATACCACATTTTATTAATCCACTCATGTATTGATGGACATTTGAGTTGTTTCTACATCCTTGCAATTGTGAGTTGTGGTGCTATAAACATCTGAGTGCAAATGTATTTTTTATAGCATGTCTTTTTTTCCTTTGGATAAATACCCAGTAGTGGGATTTCTGGATCAAATTGTACCCCAAATCTATAAGATGTCTTTAGTGATGATGTAGGTAGGGTTGAGAACTGACGAACAAGTAGACTGAGAGCAAAAGAAATGCAGATCGCTTTACATTAGTAATTTCAAAATCCAAAAAAATAAAATTATTTTTAAATGAGTAAAACAAAGGCTACATCTTAAAAAATAGACTTTGCTTTTGAGAGCAGTTTTAGGTTCACAACAAATTTGAGCAGAAAGTACAGAGAGTTCCCATACAGTGCCTTTCCACACACACTTACACAGCCTCCCCCACTGTCAGCACCCCCCAGAGTGGTACATTTGTTACAATCCATGAACCTACATTGACATGTCATTATCACCCACAGTCCAAGGTTTACACTAGCTTCACTCTTGGAGTTGTACACTCAGTGTATTTGGACAAATGTATAATGACACAAATCTACTACGATAGTATTATACAGAGTAGTTTCACTGTCCTGCATACGCTCTGTGTTCTGATTCCTCCTCCCCCCAGCCCCTTGCAATCGCTGATCTTTTCACTGTCTCCATAGTTTTGCCTCTTCTAAAATGTTATATAGCTGGAAAAGTATGTAGACTTTTCATATTGGCTTCTTTCATTTAGTAATATGTATTTAAATTTCTTCCATGTCTCTTCATGGCTTGATAGCTCATTTCTTTTTATTGCTAAATAATATTCTATTGTCTGGATGTAACACAGTTTATTTATCCATTCACCTGACATCTTGGTTGCTTTCAAGTTTGGGGAATTATGAATAAAGCTGCATAAACAGTTGTGTGCAGGTTTTCATGTGGACTTAAGTTTTCTTGGCGAATACCAAGAAGTACGATTGCTCAATTATATGGTAAGAGTATGTTTGGCCGTAAGAAACTGCCCACTGTCTTCCAAATTGGCTGTACCACTTTGCATTCCCACCAGTAATGAATGAGAGTTTCTGTTGCTCCATATCCTCACCAGGATTTAGTGTTGTCAGTGTTTTAGATTTTTGCCGTACATGTGTAGTGGTATCTCATGGATGTTTTAATTTGCAATTCCCTAATGACATGTGATGTTTAGCATATGTTAATATGCTTATTTGCCATCTGTACCTCTTCTTCAGTGAGGTCTCTGTTCAGATCTTTTGCCCATATTTTTAATGGGGCTCTTTGCTTCCTTATTGTTGAATTTTAAGAGTTCTTTGTACATTATAGGTAACAGTCCTTTGTTAGATGTGTCTTTTGCAAATATTTTCTCCCCATGTATAGCTTATCTTCTCATTCTCTTGAAGTTTCTTTTTCAGACCACAAGTTTTGAATTTTAATGAAGTCCAGTTTATCAATTATTTTTTTATGGACCATGACTTTGATATTGAATCTAAAAAGTCATCGTGATACCCAAGGTTATCTAGATTTTCTCCTTTATTATCTTTTAGGATTTATATAGTTTCATGTTTACCTTTAGGTATTTGACTAATTTTTACTTAATTTTTGTGAAAGGTATAAGGTCTGTATCTAGACTGATTATTTTGAATGTGTATATCAACTTGTTTCAACCCTGTTTGTTGAAACACTATCTTTTATCCATTGTATTGCCTTTGCTCCTTTCTAAAGGTCAGCTGACTATATTTGTGTGGGTCTATTTTGGGCTCTCAGTTCTGTTTTGTTTACGTATTTGTTTCTTCTTTTGCCAATACCACATTATTTTGATAACTGTAACTTTATAGTAAGTCTTGAATTTAGGTAGTGTCAGTTCTCTGATTTTGTTCTTCCCCTTCAATATTGTATTGGCTATTCTGGGTCTTTTGCCTCTTCATATAAACTTTAGAACCAATTTGTAGATATCTACTTTCTTATAATTTTTTAAGACTGGACATTTTAAATATTGTAACATTCTCAAATGTTCTCAAAATCAGATCCTCCCTTCCCTGGGTTTGCTATTATGAATTTCCTCAACTAATTTTCTGAAGTCTGTATCCTTTGTCATGGCCACTGAAGTCTCTAGTCAATTAATTTTGTGGTCAGCAAATAATTGGATAGAGATTTCCTTAATACCCTGAACCAATATGTCTCACAGCCTTGCCATGGGGCTCTTTGTGCATGTCACACTATGGTTTCCGTGCTCCAGCAGAAAGTTGACAGTTCTGCCTGAGCCATCACCTCCTATTTATGCACATTATCAAGGTCAGCCAAAGGTGGAAGATTAGAGCCTAATCTTCCAAACACCAAAAGAAACAGAGCCACTTCACAGAGTAGTAAATAGAAGAAGACACAAGGAGAATGTTGGACTCTTTAAACCATATGCACTCATAATTGTGAATTTTTTTGTAGTAATCAAGTAAAACAAAACAATAAGGGTATTTGCAAAGAGAATTTCATGAAAATTAGGTTGCAAAGGGTTTAAAAGTGAATGAAATTGAGGATGTTATCAACAAGTTAAGCAATAAAGGAAAGGGGAATGTGGGGGTAGTTAGTATAGTTACTTGATGGGAAGATGGTATTGAAGGAAGATTGATAGTTTGCTTGATCATGGTTCTTGGGTAGCTAGCTAATTGGTTAGTCCATTTGTTTAAGACAAGAATGGACTTAAGGAGAAGCAAGCAATTGAGAGAGATGCTGAGGTGAGAGGGAATAAATGAGATATTAAAGTCCCAGATGCAGTAGTGGATGTTGAAATCAAAAACAAGGATATAGGAGCTGGGCATGGTGGCTCACACCTATAATCCTAGCATTTTGCGAGGCCAGGGCAGGGGGATTGCTTGAGACCAGGAGTTGAAGACCAGCCTAGGCAACTTATCAAGACTTCATCACTACAAAACATAAGAAAAATCAACTGAGTGTGGTGGCATGCACCTGTAGTCCCTACTACTCAGGAGGCTGAGGGAGGAGGACCACTTGCGTCCAGGATTTGGAGGTTGTAGAGAGCTATGATGATGCCACTGCACTCTACCCTGGGCAACAGAGGGAGACCCTGTCCTCCCTGTCAAAAAAGGGATAAAGGGTTAGCTTTGAAAAAGTAAAGGACCATCTTTTACTGTAAGGCAGAAAAGTGGCAGGACAAATGATTTTATAGATACAATTTATGATGGCAGAAATGATTATTAAAAGAATTCGTGTCTAATAGCTTATATTTTTTCACTGGCAACAGTGGCTATGTCTTCTGTTGAGGGATCGGGTCTTTTTGATGGTCTGAGATTGGGAGCCAACCAGAGGGGGAAAAAAATGAAAGGAGTGCTGGTAGCAATTTTGGGAGCCCAGCGAAGGGTGAAAATCAGAGTGTATGTATTAGTCAGCATGGGCTGCCATGTCAGTACCACCGACCAAGTGACTTAAAAACAGACATTTCTTTTCTCACAGTTGTAGAGGCTGGAAAGCTAAATATCAAGGAGTTAGCAGGGTTTGGTCCCTGGTAAGGACCCTCTTTCTGACTTGAGAGTTTGTCTTCTCTCTGCGTCCGCATATGGCAGAGAGAGAGGGAGCTCTCTGGTGTCTCTTTATGTAAGGACACTAACTAATCCTGTCAGATCCCTATGACCTCATTTACCCATAATTACTTCTTTACTCCAAATATAATCACATTGGGAGTTATGGCTTCAACATATATGTTTTGGGGAATCAGTCCATAGCATTTATAATTCAGCACCGTAATGGGAGTTGTCTTTATACTTATGCCCAACTGCCTGAGAGCAGGAGAGAAGACAGATGGTTGAGTTGGTCCATATCGTGGGATTAGTAGTATAAACTTGATGGAAGTTCAAGGTGGCAAATGAATTGAGGGGCTGGTAAAAGTATGGCTGAAACAATTGGCCATGGGTTCCAAGAATGGTGGAAAGAGAAATCAGAAAAGGGCTGGGTTTACATTACAGAAGGGGCAGAGATTGACAGGCTTGATGGTAGAGTCCTCCCAGATCAGGAGGCTGGAGCACAAATGGAACTATTTTATAGTATATCTTTTCCGTGGGTGCGGTCTGTCTTGGGACATAATTGGCTGTTTCTGTACTTTCAACTTTATTGAAGGAAATAAAGGAGGATTATGAAACTGGAAACAAGATTTAGGTTCATTAGTGGTAATAATCATCACATTTTTCTTTTATTTTAGACGGCTAAATACATTGAACAAGTGTGCCTCAATGAAACTTGATGTGAACTTCCAAAGGAAAAAGGTAGGTGTCCATACCTTACTGAGACCGTGGCTATACCAAAAGAAGCAGCTTGCATTCACAGATGAAAAACAACATGAACATAAGCAAAATTCTGCAATGCCTGACCACCTATGTTTTCTCCAAATTGCCCATCTTATCATAACTGTCATCAAGAAATCCATTATAAACCCAGGCTGAGATCTGTTTGTTTCGCTGTTTCATTTTGCTTTAGTTTTGGGTTTTTGTGTTTTTTTTTTATCAGAAGGTTTGCATAAAGATGTAAAATATCTCAATTCTTTATGGTAATCTTTCAGAATTTTGTTAGTTGTAAATGTCAACGCCATATTAGACTCAAATACTTCACAGTGATGAGTTAATTAAAAGAGTTGAGAAGGGATCTGTGGGTCCCTAGCAAGTGTCTTCTGGTTCATTCTTTCCTGTAACATTTTATTTCAAGCACATGTCAAGGGTACCTCATTCTCAGGTAGGTTCATTTGCTAATAGCACGAGGGTGCCTGGGGACAGTGTGACAAGAAGACACCTCATCTTTCACCATTTTCCCCCCTCACACTTTTCTCTAGCCATAAGGAATTCAGTTCACTCTGAAAAGTACTATGCTCCTCCAAAACCCCAATGGGGCTTTGTGTGTGCTGCTCTCTCTGTATGAATAAGACTGGAGATTTCAGTTTTGAAATAAAGCTATGCTTTATTGAGTACTTACTGTTCTCCAGGAGCTAGGTTATGTACTTACCATACATTATCTTATTTAATCCAGGTAGGGCTTCTCTGCTTTCCAGATAAGGAAAGTAAACCTTGAACAGGCTGAGTTGTTTGCCCACGATCTTTCAGCCAGTGGCGGAGCAGGGTTCAAGCTCAGGTGTGTCTAAATCCAAAGCTAAGGACCCTCTCCACCATGCTATACTGCCTCCCTTTCTCACTGACTTGGGCCTTTTTAGGAAATTCAGAGTTAAGATCGTTAACTACTTTTTTTATTTAACATCTCCACTATGTAACAAGTCAAGCCCCAGTATATTTTGAAGGAGCAGAGAAAACATCTTTGAGTTGAAAGAAAGATTTCTTTATTCTGGTCTACACAGAGAAATCATTAAATCCAGTGGATTTTAAGTCATTCCTGAGTAACCTAATCTTTAAAAATAACTTTAACCTGAATTTCTGTTCTAAAATAGCACTAAACAATTCAAATGAATTTTGTTGGACCTCACTTTTAAAAAAAAATTGGGGATTTGAGCTAGGAATGAAAGATTGAAACTAAGGAGGTAAAAGGGTGAAAAACAATATCTAGAGAAATATTAAAACATGAGCAATTTGTCCAGGCCAAAGACAAATTAAAAATGTGGGAATAAACCTCCCAACAGCTGTCTGGCTGAATGGACCCCTTGAGAAGCATACATACTATTTGAAGCATGAGGGTCAGATGTTGTTTTGATTGGAACACATGGTTCTTATTAAACTGAACACAGCCATGCCTGTGTGTCTAAAGTGTGGGCCCTCAAATGGCCGGTCCATACAGCTGCCTATACTGAGCATTAGCCGCAGCGGATCACAAAAGAAAATGCCAAAAACTAATGACATGAGTTGTTTTCCACAAAGAGGAGAGATTGGATTTTTACACTGTCACCAGCTTTTCAAACCCCACAGGCGAGATAGGCTTGAATAACATTTGTTTGGCTCTTTATACATCACCTTCACAAAAGCACCTCTGCAAATGGGTCACTTTGGTCCCTCGACCTTCTTAATGTATTCCTTATATCGGATCCAGTGGCATACCCCCTCAGAGCCCCCACTTAGCTATAGGCCTCACAAATGCATGCACTTGAATAAAATATTGCTTTCACATTGTTAATTGGAGAGTCGTGGCCTGAATTTTCTAAAAAATAATTCCAGCATGTCATCTTCACCAGGTGAGTCTCAGTAATGACCAGCATCTGTGGCCGGATCTAAGTAACGACACAGGAGGTGCTGCGTGGTGGCACCCATTTCTGTGACGTGCCCCTTGCACAAGTCATAGGCTAGTTCTTTATTTTACTGTAAAAAAAAAATAGAATAAATGAATAGCAGGTAAGACTAGGCCAGATGATCAAAAATAGAAAGGAAACGTGTGAGCCAAGCACCCTGGGATATTTCAACAAACTTTGAAATTCGTTTATTTGGAACAAAAACAAGACAACAGCATTTCCTCTATGTATGTCCCCATTTTAAGTGATCCAAAAAATAGAATCCTTATCTCCAATCTGCAGAGGCCTGGATTTATTTAATTCTGCAGAAAGTTGTCCCCAGATGGTACAACTGTCTGAGGTCACAGTTGTTCTTCTCCCTTTGGGGCTGTTGGGTCTAGGAAGGGGCTGCATGTCTTGCTCAGCAGTTTGGTCGGCAAACGCTGACACAGGGCTTCCTCCCTGCCAGGCACTGCACCCCGTCATTAACAACGCATCACAGATGCAGAGACTGAAGGGCTCGGGCACTTGCCCAGAGCCACGCAGAAATGGCAGAGCACAGCTGACTTGAATCCAGGTAACCTGGCCCCACGCTGCCCCTCCTCACGTTTCAAAGATACTCAGAGACGGCCTGGAGCCTGAGTGAGCTGGCTCTCGTTCTGAGACCCGGGAGGGGCTCGTGTTTCCCCAGCAATACATTCAGTGCATTATTCGTACTGTTGTTTTTACAAGAGCGATGTTTTTTGCCATCTTTACTAAAGTCCACAATTCATTTACTGTCTTCATGGCTATTTTATTTAATTCTGAAGATTTGGATGGGCTGACCCAAGGAAGAAAGTGAAAAGTCCACAAATAGGTGAGGATGGCGAAGCCTTCTTCATGCTCGGTTAGGCGTGTGCTTTCCTTGTACATTAAACGTCGCTTGTAAAGCACCTGCAGCCGTGAGTTTGCACCGGTCCTCCCACAAGGTAGTTCCTAACCATTTTGCAGAGGAGAAAAGTGGTCCTTTAAGGATTCAAGATTACTTTCCCTGCGTGAGATCCAAGATCACCTCGCCCTCTGTGAGAGGCAGGTGAAGCGCATTCTCGATCTTGGCCATGCGCCTCACTGGAAGACTGGCTAAAACCCAGCCAACAAGCATTTCTGGAGAGCCTGAGGACACAGCGGGTTGGGCTCCTCACTCCGGCAACATTCCAAGTGGCCCATTCCTGCTTCCCAACAGGCGGGCTCAGCCACTTAGCTCCAGTGAACTTCCTACATGTCTGTGTAACTACAGATAAGCCGCCTTTCGCAGCTGTGGATCCGTGTGGGTTCCTGTTTCCAGCGTAAAGATACAGCCAAGCTCCATTTAAAAAAAAAAGCCCTTCTTTTTGGAATGTCTGGTTGGCATCTGTCTCTAAGGAATATATAATTTCAGTGAAGAATGTTCTCATTTTTAGGAAAAAAAAAACAAACATTAGAGGCTCATCTAAACTAAAAACTCCAAGGCGCACACACAAAGCTGCTCATTCTCAGAAAAATGGCTCTTCTTCATTACCTACAAAATCCGCATTTGCTTCATGATGACATTGAAATCCCCTGGTTATGGTTAGTGTTTGAGAGCAACCTTTGTTCAAAGGAAAAGTCGGAAACTAAAGACTCCAATAAGTCTAACTATTAAATGAGGAAAGAGAAGGACACATACCCACACAGGACTCTTGCCGTTCCTCTTACCTAAGAAGATTTCCCCAGAGAGAAAGAGCAACTTCCAAAGAAGGTCCTGGTTAAAGTCACAGTCTTAATAAGGCTCTCTGAAATCATGACCAAAGGTGGAAAGCAACATAGAAACCGTGACTAATTGCCACCTTGCAGCCAGCACCTCCTGGCATTTCAGAGGCTCTGCAGCTGTTGACAAGGGGCCTGGCTTCCACCCCAGCCCCCACCACCTTGCACACTCGGCATCTCCCACCAAACAAGACACCTCCTGGCAGCTCCAAACAGCTGAGTCAAATGAAAGAAAAACTGCATTTTATTCCATCATTCACTTGGCTGGAAAATATTAACAGTCTTAAATTGCAGATAATTACATGTGAATGTCCTAGAAGCGTAGGATCTTTGAGTTGGATCTTTGGTCATGTTTTCCAACTTCCCACCCACTCACTGCAAGATTTACTTCTTGGAGCATCCCTTGTAATTCAGTCAGCCTCTTTGTGGTAAATCCTTTATGTCTCAGGGCAATTTATTTTATTCTATATACTAGAAAATCTTCTATATAATAAGCTAAAAGCTGATTCATTGTAAACTGGCCGATATGATCCTCGCTCTTTTTCCTCAGGAGAAGCACAAAATAAGGGTTTCCCCTTTCACGCGGCAGCCGTTCAGCTCTGTCCTCCAGAGCAGGCGTCAACAAACGACTGCTCTTGCTTTGGTAAATAAAGTTTTACTGGAACATAGCTATGCACTTTCTTTTTGAGACAACAACAGAGTAGTTGTGACAGAGACCTTATGGCCCATAAACCTAAGATATTTACTCTCTGTCTCTTTACAGAAAAAGTATTTTTATCCCTGCTCTGTCTAGAACAAAGTCTCCCAAACTGTGGTGAATGACCAGTTTTGTTGTTTTATTTTCACTTTCCAGTCTACCATAGACCAAGATACTTTTGTGAAACTCAATACAAAGGAATTATTAAGATGTATGAATTTTTTTTAATTGTAGAAAATACAGACCTTTATGTTTTATTGTTAAGCTCACCTAAATGATACAAAAGTATATTCCAATAAATATAATCAAAATAAATATGAGAAATAGAAAAGAATTACAAAAAATGTTCACATTTTTTTAAAAGTATGTATATACATGATTACACTCATACCTTTTTTGTTGTTCATCTGTTGTAACTAAATAAAATTTACTTTGAAATGGCAATCCTTCACATTAAATACCTATATGCCCACTTCAAACACACACTCTGTGAGTATATAAGATTTTTCATGTGACAGTGAGTTTCTTGTTATCTAATTTAGGTAGGATTGACGACAATACTACTCACAGGGAATAATGTGTATCTAAAATACTTCCTTGACTACCAGGCCTCTTAGAGACTAGCCTTACAGAGTATGTTGACTGAATGAAAGAAGATGTTTTAAGGTAATTTGAAAGCTTAGGCTATTCCTTTTTAACTTTCATTCAAAATTTATCTTCAATCCTTTATCACTAGCCAATCCACACAGTTATAAATTTAAATTACCTTTCTGTGAAACAATGGATTCTTTGGGGTTGTAGTAGGTCAACGAACCTTGAATTAGCACATGTTGTAACGTGGGTCTACCATGCATGACTAGTACGCAGCTGTCACCGAATGTGACCCACTATTTAAATTTGACTGCACCCAAACCGGTCTCTACCCTGTTCAGTAAGACAAGTCCACTGATCAAGAGCTTGGATAGCTCAGCCTTGTCAAATGGTGACAAACGGTGTTAATGCTTACTCTCAATTTCTGTATCTAACTCAGGAAAGACTAAGTTTGAGGACCGGCAAGCCCCTGACCACACTTTGAGTAACACTGTCTAGAGTTCCTCATAGTTCCTCAGACTATTAGTTCTTTCAATCATCCATCACAGGAGGTTGTGTTTCCTAGATCTTTGGCCATCCTGATTGCTATTCTCCCAGAAATGCACCCTTTAAAATGTGGCACTTAGAGAGAGCCCATTGCTCCCAATCTATGTGACCAGTGCAGAATACAATGAGCTCTGACATTCCGTGTCCTGGGATCTGTGCTATGGTCATGTATCCTAAGGTTGATGTCTTTGGTAGCCCTATTGCATGGTTAAGTCACATTAAGCTTACATCTTAACAGGAAGGGCTGTTGAACCAAGTCTGTTCCATCCTGCACATCCTATAGTTGACTTTTGAAGTTCATTATATTTTACTGTGTGAAATTTCATCTTATTTATAGGCCATCCTTCAATTCTGTTGAGATCCTTATGTATGTCTATATTGCTATTCTCTAACAATAATAATTAGTTTAAATCTGTCACTTTAGTGTTTATATGGTATTTTCCCTTATCATCTCATTCAGTTCTGTTCATAAACCATGCTAGATGTGTTTGTTATCATTTTCATTTACAGCTGGGAAAGCTGAGTGTCAAAGATCCTTTATTGAATAGCCTTGTGCCACCTTTACTCTTGAAAAACGTGAGTTCTGGCTCATTCAGGTTATTCTTAAAATGGTCATAACCTTGAGGCATGCCTCTGGAGACCCTCCCTCAGTGGGTTACAGTCTTTTGGTCACATGTTTTGGTGGATTCACTCAAACAGTTACTAATAAAACTCTCTGTGACACCCAGCACCATTGGCCATCTTGACCACAGCAAATCACAAGAGCCTGTTGTCAGCTGCTTTCTGAAGTCCTGACATTCTACGTCCACAATATGTCTGTGGTCTACTAAACCATGGAGATAGAGGGATAAAGTTAGTATAAAGTATGTTTTTTTCTGCATAAACAGATCTGATTCCTAGAGAGCTCCATTTTGCATTTCGGAGTAATCACAAATTATTCAATTTTAACCTCAAAAAAATTATCAGACAAATGCAGTCTGATAATCTCTTAGACAGTCAGCACACTCCCACCAATACTGCTGGGGAGTCTGTCCTGTGCCTGATACTCTGCTGTGTCCCGAGTGTACAAAAACACTTAAACTCTCCTGCAGTGTGTTGTTCATACTGTAGAGCATGGCCCCTTGGTGAGTTGTCAAATGAATTTGGTGGGTTACAAATAACATTTTTAAAAAATGAAATATACTAAACCAAACTATAAAATAGCAGAGCACAAATAAATAAGGATAATTATTATAGTATGAAATTTTTTTTGGCTTAATGTAATCTGTATACATTCCCTGAGTTGTGATGGAAAATTGGAAAATATATTTTTTATTGTATGTCACTATCAGTAGTTTGAAAGATCCAGAATTAGTGAAAGAAACAGTCACAGAACCATTTTGATACCCTTTGGGACATACTATGGTAATTGTATGTTCAGGGTGCCAAAGGAAAATTGGTGTTTTTTCTTTGTTTTGTTTTGTCTTTTATTGCTTTGGTTTTTGTTTGTTTGCTTTGGTTCAAATGACCTAAATACTGCAAAATTTTCCTGAACCATTTGTCTTTTTTCCCAGGAGTTTACCACTTTTTCACATGCCATAGTTGGGCTGTAAATATGTTCCTGTTGGCCAAAGCTAGTATTAAGCTCCCAGAGCCCAGCAGACAGGGCCAGGCCTTCCAACCCCAGGCCACAGTGCCTAGCTTGGCATCTTTTCTCAACTGAAATAAAGGAGTCCTTATCCAACTAGTATGTGGTTCGCTAGCATCAGTAACCAGGATTGAGAGAGGCAGTGGAGCCAGCACTAAATATTATAGTTTCTATTTTAAAATATCTGCATTTTCTTTAAAAGCATATCCTTCTCTTACCTTCTCAAACACTGTTTGCTAAAAGGGCTTTTTCTGAATGCTTATGCTAATATCAACTTCTCACTAGCTTCCTAAAGTATAATAAGAAAATCCAATAAACCCAGCCTTCAGCCTATCATGGTGCCTTGTATATAAATGGTCCTCAGATGTGGGTTTTTATTATATCAGCCACAGGGAAGGAGAAAATAGAAAGTCTACTAAGAAAGTATATTTTGAGTCATTGTCCCGGAATCTTGCCTTTTTTCCACTTGTACAATTATAACTTTCTAAACTCTTTCACCAAAGTTTTATACAACTTTTTAAAAACCAAAGCTAATTTTCCATTGTGATCTCAAAGCTATAGAATTCTTTTTTTTGTTTTTTCTTTTTTGTTTTTAAGAGATAGAGTCTCTCTGTTGTTGCCCAGGCTGGACTCCTGGGCTCAAGGGTTCCTATGGCCTCAGGCTCCCGAGTAGCGGGCATTACAGTGCACGCCACCAACCTGGCTTCACAGCTGTAGAATTCTTGTTAGTGACTTGGGTTGTACTTTCCTTCATCTTGTGTTTGAATGTTTGAATTTGTCTAGTTTAGTTCAACCTACATAGAAACTAGATTTTGAAGGAATAAACAAGAATGGGAAGATCCCAAGAATTATTAACTGTGCCTCTGTTTACTTTTCTTGAAAACAGAATATGTTGCCAGGTTAGGGAGAATTAAGGTGGATTCTAGATATATAGACAGATAGATAAGCAAGTGAAGAAACATTGAAAATAACAAACACTCCTCAATAAGGAACTATGAAATGCGTTACCGTATTTAATCCCCTAGACAAACCTATGAGGCAGGGCCTCTTGTAGATTTCATTTTTATAAGTGACAGAAACGTTAGAGAGGGTAAGTAACTTGTAGACAGTCATATAGCTCTTAATAGGTACCACTGACACTTGGAACCAGGTTTTAAAACTGGATGTTCAAGTAGTATAAAATAAACTCAATCTAATTAGAAATTATTATGTACTTGGCACAGGGAAGGAAAGACATATGACTAAACATGTTTTACATGAATAAAACAGAGAAACACAGGCCTTGCCCTTAATGAGCTCACCCCTCTCAAGCTGAAGGCTTCTAAGCTGAAAAATGACATGGTCGTATTTGGACTGCACCATGGAAACTCGTTCAGATGGGGAAGATGCTGCTGAAAAGGATTCTAGACAGGCTTTTACCGTAATAGATCCAGAGAGAGGTGGCAAGGGCCGAGACTAAGGGAATGAGAGCAAAGATACAAATGAGGGCACAGATTTGAAAATCATTTCAGAGTTGGGTCTTGGTGACATGCAGGGGGAGGAGGGGGCGGGAGCTAATAATTCAGTTTATCTCAGAAGAAAGTTATATGTTCTAGGTCAGGTCTGTGCTGGGCCCAGGGATATGCAAAGATAAACGAGGCACTCTCTGGCCTCAGGGAAGGCGGACTCTGATTTCTCAGGGGCTGTGAATTTAGGCAGAAACCAGACGGCTAAGGTAAATGTGTGCGGTGCAAGGTATGAGACAGCGCAAGGTCGCAGGGACCCTTTGCAGCCATGTGGATGTATGTGTCCTGACAAAGGCATTCTGATTTCGGATCTGGCCAAGCAGCACAGCTGAGTGGATACTCTTCAAATAGTGACCCCTAGGACGGCTCCCAAACTGTTACCTAAAGAAATTCAGGAGGTAGTTTTGCTATTCACTTATACAGGGAATACACGATAAAAATCAAGTCTGGGGGACTCAGGTAAGGAGTGTTAGCTCTGAGATATGTTGACGTCAAGGTTCAGAAAAGGGAAGGTGGACATATGGTCCCAGCGGGGCTCGGTGAAGAGGTTTCTGGAAAGAAGTCAGTGCCTTTTATGGTCAAGTTGAGCTTCTTTGTGAAAAAGAGGACTGCAGGTGTTTTATATTTAGACTGTCTAGTCAGATGGTAATTACACCCTCTTTGTAATCAGTTGGAAAACTGCTCAGAGAGGAAGGAAGGATTTAGAAATTCCATGAAAATGGAAAGGAAGAAAGCTTGGCAAGTTGAGAAGAGATCCTCTGGCCACTGGGGTGGAAGCGGATGTATAGGACAGTGAAAGTGGTGGAAGGACGGAGGAGAGGTGCCCAAGAAGCCCAGGGGTACCCGTGCATGGGAGCACCGAGGGGAGGGAGGTGGAAGACCATGCCAGCCTGTCCCCAGCTCACCCGGAGTCCCCAGCTCACCCGGAGTCCCCACCACAGCCACACTGCCTGCAAATGAGCATTTTCCTTGATGTTTTGCAGGGTGACGACTCCGATGAGGAAGATCTTTGTATTAGCAACAAATGGACTTTCCAAAGAACCAGCCGCAGGTGGTCTCGTGTGGACGACCTCCACACACTGTTCCCTGGAGGAGACAGAAATGGGTCGCCGGCAGGCACTGGGATGAGGAACACGACCAGCAGTGAGAGTGTCCTCACAGACCTGAGTGAACCTGAGGTCTGCTCCATTCACAGTGAGAGCAGCGGAGGCAGTGACGGCCGCAGCCAGTCGGGCCAACTCTGCACGGACAGCCCGGTCATGCTGGATGCCCCGCCAGCCAGCAGCGGCCTCCCACCATCCCCCAGAGACGTCCTCCACCACCCTTTCCACCCCAAGAATGAGAAGCCCACAAGGACCAGGGCCAAATCATTTTTGAAACGCATGGAGACACTCCGAGCGAAAGGCGCACATGGAAGGAATAAGGGCTCAGGGCGGACAGGTGGCCTGGTGATCAGTGGGCCTGTGTTGCAACAGGAGCCAGAGTCCTTCAAGGCCATGCAGTGCATCCAAATACCAAATGGAGATCTCCAGAACTTGCCCCCAGCTGCCTGCAAGAAAGGGCTTCCTTGCTCTGGCAAATCAAGCGGTGAGAGCAGCGCGTCAGAGCACAGCAGCAGCGGGGTGAGCACGCCGTGCCTGAAGGAACGCAAGTGCCATGAGGCCAGCAAGCGCGGGGGCATGTACTTGGAGGACCTAGATGTGCTGGTGGGGCCAGCACTGCGGAATGCAGGGGACCAAAGCCACAGGCATGAGTTTCACTCCCAAGAGAACTTGGTGGTGCATATTCCCAAGGATCACAAGCCAGGAACATTCCCCAAGGCGCTTTCTATCGAAAGCCTCTCTCCCACAGACAACAGCAATGGGGTTAACTGGAGGACGGGTAGCATCTCCCTAGGCAGAGAGCAGGGGCCCGGCGCCAGGGAGCCCACGATCACGGCATCCTGCCACAGAGCAAGCCGCGTCAGCATCTATGACAACGTCCCGGGCTCCCACCTGTATGCCAGCACAGGAGATCTTTTGGATTTGGAGAAAGACGACCTCATCCCTCACTTGGACGACATTCTGCAGCATGTCAATGGGCTCCAGGAGGTAGTAGATGACTGGTCAAAAAACGTCCTGCCCGAACTGCAAACGCACGATGCCTTGGCTGGGGAACCGGGTTCATCTCCCTTTCCATCTCCCAATCAGATCACCTTAGATTTTGAAGGTAACTCTGTCTCAGAAGGTCGGACAACACCCAGCGATTTCGAAAGAGACGGGACATCTCTTAATGATGCTGAGGCCCCTGGGGTCAGAGAAAGGAGGGATTCTGGTGTAGGTGCCTCTCTGACCAGGCCGAACAGGTGGGTGGCATGCTTTTGTGAAATGATTTTTCATCCACTTTGTAGTAATTGTGCTTTATTTCTTCAACAGTCATTGATAGAGCATTTACTATTAAAATCAATGCCTGGCACACTGTTCTAAATGATAATATGTGGTTAGGAATTATTTGAACAAAAGTATGCCTTTTGTACAGATACCATGGTGATTGAATCCATGTTGACTCACATTTATTTCTCTGCCTGGTGACCCTGTATTTCGATCTTAGTGGGGTTTTTTTGTTTTTTGTGGGTTTTTTTTTTTTTTTTGGGTTTTTTTTTTTTTTTTTTTTTTTTTTGAGGCAAGGTCTTATTCTGTCACCTGGGCTAGAGTGCAGTGGCGTCATCATAGCTCACTGCAACCTCCAACTCCTGGGCTCAAGTGATCCTCCTGCCTCAGCCTCTCGAGTAGCTGGGACTACAGGTGCATGCCACCACTACGCCTGGGTAATTTTGTGGTTTTTGTAGAAATGGGGTCCCGCTATGTTTGGTGCCCAGGCTGGTCTCAAATTCCTGGCCTCAAGCAATCCTCCCACCTCAACTTCCCAAAGTATTGGAATTACAGGCATGAGCCACCATGCCCAATGCCCAGCCCCCAACCCCCAGCCCAATCTTAGTTTTATTGAAAAAAAATTTTTCAGCTCTTCTGTGCAAGGCATTATGTCAGTCTCTGTACTTGGGGAGTCCTGGATAGCCAAGACCCAGTTCCTATGCACAGGCCCTTCCCATGACCTGGCGACAGTATTGATCAAAATGTCTCTACCCCAGATTTTAAACTTTTTTTAGTTCTATGAGAAATTCCTGTGGCCTACAGTGTGTACTTTGTAAGTTTGGTTTTGCTTTAAAATGCTGATTACAAAGTACATAAAACCTGACTTCATATTCGGAAGCACCCTAGAAAAATGGCCCTGAAAGCACCTAACTAGTAGGAACAGAACCACTGTGCATGCTACTGGGTTTCTGGTTGAGGAGGTGATGTGTCTTGGAGCTCACGGATGTGTCATCATCTGTGCCCGTCACCTCAGGCTCCATCTGTACACCAAACAAGAATTACAGCATAGAGACACAGAAGGCAATGTGAAAATATTCTATAGCCCCCAAACATTTGAGAGGTCTCCCTGTCTCTCTCTCTCTCTCTGGCCTTCTTCTCTCTGTCTCTGTCTCTCTATGTTTCTCTCTCTGTGTCTGTCTCTCTGTCTCTCACACATACACACATACTGTCTCAACTGTTTTCAACACTTTGGAAACAAATTTGGGAATAGACAAATAAAAATTTTTGTGTCATTTATTTAAACCTCCTAATAAAACAGATAATGTGACTTTTTCTGGATTTATCTAACTTGGAAAAAATCATTTGTTATGTTTATGCTGCACATTTGTGTCTTCCGTTCCATTCGCGTTCTGATGTTCTTGGCTCGGAAACTATTTTGATTAAGCTACTTATGTACTGGCAATATCCCGTGTTTCCCGAGACTAAGTCCACTTTGTGACTGGCTTCTCTGACGGTCTTTCTGGTAAAGGCGACTCCGATGGAACAGTTTCCAGCTCTCACACCAACCCCGGCCGGCCCCCGCGTCGCCCCACATCAGCAGCCAGACGGCCAGCCAGCTGAACCTGCTCCAGCGCTTCTCGCTGCTTCGCCTCACAGCCGTCATGGAGAAGTACTCCATGTCCAACAAGCACGGCTGGACCTGGTGCGTAGCACGTCCACCTAGGATGGCATCCTTGCGAGCGAAAGGCGCACATGGAAGGAATAAGGGCTCAGGGCGGACAGGTGGCCTGGTGATCAGTGGGCCTGTGTTGCAACAGGAGCCAGAGTCCTTCAAGGCCATGCAGTGCATCCAAATACCAAATGGAGATCTCCAGAACTTGCCCCCAGCTGCCTGCAAGAAAGGGCTTCCTTGCTCTGGCAAATCAAGCGGTGAGAGCAGCGCGTCAGAGCACAGCAGCAGCGGGGTGAGCACGCCGTGCCTGAAGGAACGCAAGTGCCATGAGGCCAGCAAGCGCGGGGGCATGTACTTGGAGGACCTAGATGTGCTGGTGGGGCCAGCACTGCGGAATGCAGGGGACCAAAGCCACAGGCATGAGTTTCACTCCCAAGAGAACTTGGTGGTGCATATTCCCAAGGATCACAAGCCAGGAACATTCCCCAAGGCGCTTTCTATCGAAAGCCTCTCTCCCACAGACAACAGCAATGGGGTTAACTGGAGGACGGGTAGCATCTCCCTAGGCAGAGAGCAGGGGCCCGGCGCCAGGGAGCCCACGATCACGGCATCCTGCCACAGAGCAAGCCGCGTCAGCGTCTATGACAACGTCCCGGGCTCCCACCTGTATGCCAGCACAGGAGATCTTTTGGATTTGGAGAAAGACGACCTCATCCCTCACTTGGACGACATTCTGCAGCATGTCAATGGGCTCCAGGAGGTAGTAGATGACTGGTCAAAAAACGTCCTGCCCGAACTGCAAACGCACGATGCCTTGGCTGGGGAACCGGGTTCATCTCCCTTTCCATCTCCCAATCAGATCACCTTAGATTTTGAAGGTAACTCTGTCTCAGAAGGTCGGACAACACCCAGCGATTT
>NW_012142190.1:4303874-4374386 GCF_000956105.1 Propithecus coquereli | reverse complement strand
GGCATCCTTGGTTCTAGAGCTAAGGGTGCGAATGCAAAAGCTTCAGCGTTTGCTTGCTGATTTCTGAAGAGCCCCTTCGTTGCCTTGGCTGGCGATCTGGGCGTGATGTGTGCAGCTCTGCCGCTGCCCAGATGCGAGCGAGGCCGCGGGAAGCATTGCTTTATTTGTAGCTCTCAGCTGGTTTCCAGGGAAGGGAGTCAGGTTCCAAGAAAGAAAGAAAAGGCAAGTAAACGGTGATTAATTGTGAACAGAGCGAATAAAAATAAACTTGCCATAAAATAATTCTGGCAGTTTGCAAAGAAACATCTGTCACTTATACCTTCTGGCCCGATGCAGAGCTCACCACTTAGAGCATTAATTCGTTCAAAGGGCATTTAATTCTTCAAATTCGTTTCTGCTTTTATTTCACTGGCAAATAAAAACAAGAATATGCAATAAACCTTTGTAATAAGGAATTGACAAAAGCATACGTTAAAACTTGAACATGGACCCATTTTAGATGAGTTGATAGATTTGAAAAAATGCAAAATGTGTCAGTAATTGTCCGATGTTATATATTGTGTATATAGAAAAATAGATGGTGCTTTTATAAAAATATTTTAGAAGGTTATTAACTGCATGGTCAAATCAATATATGCTTGTGTATTAAAATTCCCTTTAAAAAATCCAACTGGCACTTACATATCTAGAAAAGTAAGGATATGGCCAAAAAATATGGTCCATCTTATCTCTTCTTCTTTCTCCCCCAACCCCAACCAGATTTCTTCTTCCTCTTGTAATTTTTAAATTTGTTTTGTTTTGTTGGGGATTTTAAGTGTTCGTCACTTGAGAGATTTGTCAGTCACAATTAAATTGGAAGGTTATCCACTTACTTGAAAACAGAGCTACAAATCCATTCTGCTAACGTGACTCATGCTGGTTGGTAGTTACAGATAACACATAGACAAGGCCCCACGTAGCAGTGCCACGTAATGTGATTACTTTAGAGAGAATGTTGAATTCCCCCTGTGCCTCAGGTATTCAAACAAAAGCCTGGCTTCCCTCTCGCTTATGTCCGCGGCCCCTCCCCGCACGGTGCCCCAAGGGGCTTGCATGACCTGGTTTCTGTGAATTCTAGGTCAGTTCCAAAGTTCATGAAGAGGATGAAAGTTCCTGATTACAAAGACAAGGCTGTCTTTGGCGTTCCTCTCATAGTCCACGTCCAGAGAACGGGACAGCCCCTGCCGCAGAGTATTCAGCAAGCACTGAGATATCTACGTAGCAACTGCCTGGATCAGGTAAGGCTGAAAATCCCCAGTGCAGGCTTGGATGAATGGAGTGCCAGAGTGAGTCAGATCTGTCCAGAATCAGGCAAGACATGCCTCACAAAAAAAAAAAAAAGAAGGCATCGTGACCCTTTATCTGGCAATATTTAATTTGAACAGGCTACATCCTTGTGAAGCTATTTGAGGCTATTTCCTCACTGGCAACTGAAATGACACCCTAGAGTGACTGCAGAAAGTTAACGTTAATAATTTGTTCCTGTGATGTCTAATTTGCATTCCCTAGAAACTGGAGTTAAGCTAGGTACTGCATTTCCTTTTTAATTATTGTTCCAATGTCACCGTTGATTTCACAGCATTCTTTTATCCCTGTTATACTACTTTTGAAAACAGAATTAGGTTTTCATGTCTCCCTTCATCAGTTTTTTTTTTTTTTGAAGTGGCACCAAGACCAGTAAAACTTAAACCAAAGATAGGCTTCTTTTCACATCTTTTTAAAATGTGCAAGTAAACAATGAAAACAGTATCAGCTAAATCAAATATCCTCTCCTTTTATAGGGTTGATTAAAAATTCAAACTAAACAAAATATTCAGAGATCATTTTCTGCCTCCAGGACTCTTTGGAGACCACCATAATGGTGGACTGTGATTAAGTCTAGAGCGCAGCCCATCTTGTAATTTACAAAGCAAAGCCTTTGTTCCTCCATAGTAGCACCCATTAGTTTCTTAGATATTCTGTCCGAAGTAACAGCCAGGTTCCTAATTTATAAATTGCAACCTTGAATAGTGGGGATGTTTTCAGGCAACTATTCTGTAATAGGCTTTGTCCATCATACTCTTTAATGCCATGCAGAAATCTGTACCAACCTAAGATTATTTGCACTTTTTATTGATTTACCCTGGGCTCAGTAGACAGGGAAGAGCTAAGTTACATGAACTCAAAGATCCTGGTTGCCGATGCTTGTAGAGACCCCAATACTGAGATCTCACTTAAAGTCAGGCTGGTCTCTTGATGAATCAGATACTAGTTCTCAGTGGAGCAAAACAGGAGTTACTTCATTTGAAACCATCTCTGATGAAATCCAGTGCATGAGCCCCTTTGTCCCCTCCCCCTTCTAATTTAGAGAATATAAAAGTATACATTTTTCCATTTTTAGATGTCATAGGAGAGGGTGGGGTGGCTGCTGTCACTGTTGTTGTGATGATGGCCATTTTGTTTTGAGAAATGGCCTTAATAGCTTGCCTCTTATTTCTCAGAAATAAGGGCGACAAACTACTTTTCTAGGGAGCTTTTCTTGGGCAGATGTCCCAACAGTAATTGACATGTGAATCATGTCCCAATAGAGTAATTCACTGAATCTGGTTACTTAAGCATAAATTTTGATTTTTTTTTTTAATTTTAGAGGCTTCACCAAAACCATACCTTATTCAAAGTAGATTTTATAAGTGTTTTACTGAGAAAAATTTTTGAAGAGGTAGATGCTGGTGAATATTTGGGAATGGCCAATCTAATCTCTTTTCCAATGCTAAAAGTATTGCAGCCATGCCCTTTGGCATCTACGTCATGGCCTCAATTGTACTTTTGTTGGTTTATTGGTCCAGACCCAAGATTGTGTTTTATGGAGAGTTGCTTCTTATTCAAACACATGTTTTTCCAGGCTTCTCAGTTTCTGTAAGGGTATGTATCAGACTCACCTCCCTCTTGGCTCTCTAAAAGCCCTTTACCAAGCACAGAGAATGTTTTGCTCCAAAAGCCAAGCCAGCTGATGCTTATCAGCAAAAGCTCCATTAGGCGAAAACAGTGTTTGTTCGGGAATGCTTAAAGAAAATGCAGTCTATCTACGCCATTAGCTCAATACCAATAACCTCTCTGGACTCCCTCGCATGTTTCAAGCACTCGTACTAAGTGTTCTGTGTTCACTGCCTCACTTGATCCCACGCCCACCCTGGGTGGTGTGATGCCCAGCTCATGATGGTGGAGCCAACACTTGCTTGCAAATCTGTCTAACTCCAGAGTTCAGGTTTCTAACCACTGCACCCTACGGCTGCTCCTTACTTGCTCTTCCCCAGCGGACTTCGGGGTGATGCCGGTTCCAGCGCTGAGGGATACTTTAAGAAGTGGCCCCACACAACTCGTTGGTGATTCACTGTCAGACTGTTTGGTCGTTTATGTCACATACAGTGAAAATGGGAGGGAGAATTTTTTTTCTGGCCTCAGCATCCGAAAGCATTGTGTTTCTTTTGGACAACTAGTCTGTTTTTTAATATTATGGACACTAAATTCATTCACTTGGGAGTGTTTTCCTCTCTGTGTTGGCTGCTAGAAAGCTTGGAGTCAAATTACTATGTATTCTGCCCGTAGTAAAAATGTGTAATTTTTTGGCATGAATTTTCTGCGTCGACCTCACCCCTAGTTTCAGCTTCCCTTTCCTATCTTTATTTTCCTTTTGCTGTGATTTTCTTATCTATTATCTTTAATTTAATTATATCTTATTGTATTTTATAGGTTATTGTAAGTCACTCGAATTCTTTCTTGAACAAGGTTGGGCATAAATAAATGAATTGTAATACCGCCGTTCCACTCACCACCGAATCTTTAGCATAGAATGTAAACCAATCCCGCCTCCCGTAGATTCTGAATACTGTGTAGCAGCAGTATCACTGCTGTTGCTGGGGCCAGTCTCCCTTCTGAAGCAAAGTCCCACACATAGAGAGAGGGACAGTGGCACCAGAACCCCCTCCATCCCTGCTCACTGCCTTATTCCCAGCGTCCGCGTCAAGTCTATTTTTTAAATCTAGAGGAAGAATACCATGCTGAAAAACAGTGCTGGCAGAGCTTTGTAGGAAAAAGACTGATTTCAAGGACATAAATACTGATTCTAAATGTAACCAAAATGGATAAAGCCATGCTTCTCTTGTGTCACTCACAGTAAGAATCTGCAGGGCGTCAAAGGGACTGTCACTGCAGCCAGTCACTCTTTTATGAAGCACCGGGCCCTGGCAGGGCTTCCCGCCTTGTGTGTCCCTCCCTTTCCTTGTCACACAGCGTGGGAAGCTCGCAGAGGCCACCCCCAGCCCCCATGAGAAAGGAGGGTGGTAATGGGAAGGGAACATGGGAAAACTGGAAAAACATAAAGAAGAATCAGAGAACACCTGGCTCAGGAGGAAGAGCGTCCCAGAGATTTAGGAGCAAGGAAGAGCAAATGAAAGTGAGCGAATCCGAAAGAGAGTGAAGTGAGAGTGAAAAGGAAATCAGCCCAAAACGAACTCTCTTTCCTCACCAACAGCACCTCCTCGGGTTGGAAAGAGAAAGGTCTACACTGGGCCCTGAGATCACAGCCTCAGAGTCACAGAGGACCAGCACGCCTCCAAGCATCCTCCCTCTAAGCCACACTGGACCAGGGAGGAGGCTTCCTGCAGTGCGTTGGTCCTGTTCCCCGCATACTGAGCATAAGCACTCAAACAGTGGAACCCAGCTCCAAGGGCTGAAACACTTTTATGACATACACGATGCTTGCATACGGCCCAGCACAGAGTATCTATTGCATCCCTTGCAGCTGGCTGCGGATGAAATGAGGAATTTTAGCCTTCAATTATGAACCATTTGTATTCAGACATAGTAATGTAGGAGAGGAGCCTTGCTTTGTTGTTTGAGCTTTTATTTCTGCTCTAAATCAGCTGTGCACAGAGGCTAGGTTATACCCAGGGCCTGATGAATATGAAGTGGCTGCAGTGAGTGGCTAAACCTGCAACCCACTGCATGCGCTTCCTATGAATCTTTCTCTTTCGGAACAAAACCAACCTTTCTTCATTAGCTGAGCACACTTCTAAAGAAGAGGAAATGTAAGTCCTGATAAACATCATTAAGTCCAAAAGAATTAGCATAAACAGGATGCCAAGGAGGAGATTTAATATTATTTCGATGAAATTTGAATTCTAATGCAGCACTCATGCTCAACCTCTCCCCCTCATAGAACAGTAAGCTTTAAAAGCGTAATTATGCTGGGAAGACACTTCATCCTCACTACAAGTGTCCCCTGCCCCTCTGCCTGCTCATTATTTGGCCTGGTGCCCACCTCAGAAACAGTGATGCTCTGGGCTCATCCGTTTAAATCATACCGCAAGTCCTCACTTTTTCATAGCTGGGTTTTTCAGTGGAAGACAAAAGAGAGAGGACAGGGAAACTGGACCAAGGGAACACTCATCACTCATCCTTTTACTTTTAACACGTTAACTGCCATGTGAGTTGCATTTAACTCACGCTGATTTTGAGCCCGGGGCCCTGTGAAGCATATGTAACTCACACATCTCTTCACCTTGGGGGCCACGTGAACTGTTTTTCAAGTTGCATATAACTCACGCACAGAAAACAATAAAAAATAACAATTTTTTTCATTAAATTAGAAAGGATCCTTTTGTTTTCGAAGTTTTATTCTGTTTTTGTAATAAAACACCGTGGCCCCAAGGAAAACAATTTTTTTCTAGTGTGGCAGTCAGTGTGTTAAAAGGAAAAGAGAAATCACAGGCAAGAGAGATGCTTCCAATGAACTCTGTGTTGCTGACGGCCGTTCTCTCCTTTCTAGACAGCGTATCCAGGCCGCGTAGTTGGCAGAACTCAGTACAGAATGAAAATTTGGGATCTCTTGTTCATATTAATAAATTATTGAGAATTTCAAAATGGGGACAGCAGCACATTAAACCAAGTGTGGGGCCCTATGTCACTGCCCAGGCCACCCACTCATGGGTGACAGATACAGAGGCAAATTAAAGACATTTTGCCCTCCTGGCGTCTTCCTCGTAATGCAGCTGAGGGGTCTGGGGCTGCTTCCCATCAGCTGTGACAAGAAGGAAAAGCAATGATTTCTTCAGTTCTCCATGTTTTACTTGGGAAAAAACTCTAGTCAAAAATGCAGATTTTACCCTTGCTTTGGAAAGTTGTTGAAGAAGAAATAATTACTGGCAATCCCTTGTGCCATCACCCAGTGTTGCTCTAGGAGGACAGACAGAGGAAGCTCTCCTCTGGTCTCAGGACCGCTAGGCCATTGGAAGGACCTTCTACTTACTGTGTCCTGGGGCTTTCCGCAGCAACCAATAGAAGCCCCAGCCAAAAATGGCTTAAACAATAGGAAATTCATGATCTCACGTTAACAATAACAAAAAGTCAGGATGGTTCCAGAGTTAGTCCCTTCATCAGCTCATTGTTATCTTTGAAGACCAGGGTGCTTTCCATCTTTCCCCTCTGCCATTCTCAGCTACTACTTCTGGAATCTGATCTGATTTGAGACCACCTTTTCTTTATTAGGTTTAGGAAACAAATTTCCTTCTGAGCTTCCAACAAAAATCCACAAAACCCACAGATATTTCCCACATCCCCTGGAAGATAAGGGTGGGGTGGGAAGGTTATCGTCAGAATTTGAGAGAGAACAAATAAATCCCTGACAACCCTCTGGACATCTTGAGATCTGAGTCAGAACAAGCAGCTCAGAGACCACAGCTGGAAAGCTCCAGACATGTCTAAAATAATTAAAATAACAATATTTGCTGAAACGAGAAAGAAACTTGGAAATTGAACAATACAAAGATAGCATCGCCGGGATGTGTGTCTGCATGCACATCAGTGTGTATCCGGGAACAGCCCGCAAGACACAGTAGGCAAAAGAGGAATGTGCTCAACAATTTAAACACAAACACTGTCTACTTTATTCTTTTTATAGATCCCAATCAATATTTCTCTGCTGTTAAAAAAAAATAGGAATTCTTCCCTAATGGAATAATACCGACTCACGTGAGGATAAATATTTGTGAGTCACATGTAAGAATTCACCTTCGGGGCATTTAGCTTCTGAGAACTCCTGTGCAGCCCAGCCTTGTGGTGTGTACAGTTCTGGGCCTCCTTCCAGAATTAGAGAAGTTGAGGATATAAACAAATTGAAGGTGGATCTCACTTCAATAATCACTCATTTGATATCTTGAATTCTTTTTTTTTTCTTTTTGACAGTAAATGCTTTCTTCCCACGCACTTTGATGAAATTTGAAGTAGTTGCCAGATAAAGGAAGGTAAATTGTTCTTTAGATTCTTCATGGCAAGTCCTCTAAGTATGGCAAAGTTTTGTATTTTCTAGACATTGTAAACTTTAAGAATAAAAAAGGAGATAATTAACGTTTTAAGTGACAATACATCTGAATATCCTGATTGGTGAGATTAGGGTAATAAGCTTTGGAGTGCAAAGACGTATGACTAAGAATTCTGTTTTTACGGCCACAAAAAGTAGCAGTGAGTAATTTCCCTGGTGATCCGTGCAGCTGACATGCAAAAACCTGAGTGTTCTCCAATGGCTTGGAATTCTTCCCTTGCTGTTACTGCAGTGTAAAAGAATTAGGGCTGCTGTCCATTGGTAGCAACAATCAAGAGAGCCTCCTCAGACACCTGAACTCGAGTGGAGGCCAGCTGGGCACACAGAGTGGCTGACGAGATGACCAACGCTCATGCATGTATCCAGGTATAGGGAGGAAGAGCAGTGGCCGTTCTAGCAGGGGTCCTGTTGGACCCCTCAGAAGGTCCCACCTTGCTTTGCAGAAGCGGGCTGACCGGTGAGCCACCAGGAATGAGAGCAGTGGAAACTGAGGGTTGAAGGAGAGAGTTTTGAGCAACTCCATGCCTTACAGGCATCTAACAAATAGCAGACGTATTATTCCACTATAAACCAGGGCTCCCAGAAAAGCTCAGTTCTTTAGATAGAGGCAAATCCAGAGTGGGAGGGGCCTCGAGAGGGCCTAGAGCTTAATTCTCTTGGGTGCCTTATCGGCCCCCATTTACCTTTCAGGCAGGGGAGGAGCCTAAGCCCTAGGATGAAAGGGCAAGCTGTGACATTATCTTGAAGTCTGAAAAAAAGCCACCCAGAAATCATTCTCACTAGAGCCAAAGATTATACACACGATAACGAACCAGGTAGAGTAGCAAGTGCCAGGCACAATATGAGAAACATGCTGGTGAGTGACAAGGATTCCAAAGAAGGGAAAGCAAATAAGACCCTTAAATCAAAACACATGCTTACGATATTATTTTGTTTCATGAACATATTCCCCATAAACCCTCCCCTAAAGGGGCACAGGATGTGGCTGCCTAGGTGGGATCCCTGCGTCCGCCACTCACTTATTTCCACCAAACCTCCCGTTGACCGGCTTTCTGAAAATCCCCACGGAAGTATAAACGCTAGAGGGCAGGGGATTTTGTCTGTGACTCCTAGCAACTCTAAATATGCCTGGTACACAGTGGGTGTTTAATCACCACTTGCTGAATAAAAGGGTAAAATAATAGCATCTACGGTGCTATAAGACTTGACAGGTCACAAAGCACGTTCATGTCTATTTCCTCATTTAGTCTCCATGATGGCCCTGGGAGGTGGGTATTTTTCTTACCTTCGTTTTATAGAAGATGTTCGTGTTCGGCTACTGCCGACAGTCGCTACACTGGTAATCCAGAATGTACTAACCGAGAGGCAATTCCCGTCATGGTGCCCTGCTTTCCCATCACACCCAAGGGGTCAGGGACAGGCGCCCTGGCTGATGCATCCCTGTGGCTTCTTTCAGGTGGGTCTTTTTCGCAAGTCGGGAGTGAAGTCTCGCATCCATGCCCTTCGCCAGATGAACGAAAACTTCCCTGAGAACGTCAGCTACGAAGATCAGTCCGCTTACGACGTGGCCGACATGGTGAAGCAGTTCTTCAGGGACCTCCCTGAGCCTCTGTTCACCAGCAAGCTCAGCGAGACCTTCCTCCACATCTACCAGTGTAAGTGGAAACCATGAGATGGGGGTTCTCGCGAGCCTCGTCCACTTTCACAAAAAATAACTCCCTCCTGATTACATTTTAATTAGACGAATAATATTTGAATTCATAAAGAAGTGTATGCTCCTACTCTCCTCTCCAGAAGTAACCTTTGTTTGAAGTTTGTTATGGAAACCTCCAGGCCATTTTTATGCATTTGAAAATACCTTTTTTGACATCAAAATATTCCTTCTCTATAGAGTTTTGTGTAAGATCTAAAATGAACTTTCAAAATACTTAGAATAAATTTAAAATGAAAAGGGAACAATAGAGGTTGCTTTGTATGCACGTATTTATTAAAACTTATTTAATTTTTTAAAAAATAGGCATTTCCTTGGGCTATAGGAAATTCAAAGTGACATTTATTAAAATAACTAGAAATAAAAAGTGAGAACATTTTAATACAATGTATTTTACTTGGTGAAAAGTAACCAAACCAAAGGCTTAAGCTTAATCCAAATAATTTATATTTTCACTTGGAATTTTTTAAGTGATATTAAATCGGTAGTTCTCAGCAAGCCCATAAAATTGAAATAATCATTGAAAATAACAATTGTTAATTAAGTATATCCTACTAAAGGCAGTTACAATGGGGGATATTAGAAATAAACACATGATTCTTTTCTAGATACAATAATGTTAGGATTATGAATTATTTTGATGGCCTAGGTCCCAATTTCTTGAAAAAACATTTGGCCCATGGACTCTGAGTTTTCAGCAAAATATACCTGAAATGGATCTTGACATGGAATTGATCCAATTTGAAGAAGATCCCTGCTCTAGAGAATTCTGTACGAAATGTGTTTAAAGAGTCTATAATATTTCAAACTCAGAAAGGATCGTAATCAGTACCAGTTGTAAAAACAGATTAAAGTGGCAACCTACTAAATAAATATTATTTTGTCAAAGTGAATAGGTTAAGTTAAATGAATGATATACATTGCTAGAGCCCAAACACAGAGTTCATGTTGTCGCCACGAGAGATTGAACTGCATTTTTCAATTAAGCCTCCCTTATGGCTTGGAAGTATGGTTTGGAAGTTTAATCAGTTCTTGGGTTACAGTTGATACTAGTCTAGGGCTAAAGCCAGATGATTTCTAAGAGATAAATGCCTTTGGCCCTTTCTGAGACTCACAAGCAAGAAGCTAGATCAAAGCAGAGCTTTATTTTAGCTGAGCAAACATTTATCGAGTGCGGCTTCTGTATGGGGCACGGTGCCGAGCGTGGCAGAGCATATGGGTGGGTGAGACTCACTCTCTGCTCTTAAGGTTCTTACAACTGAGAGAGATGAGGCATGGACATAAGTAACTGCCACACAACAAGGTTGGAGAAATTCCAAAAAACGTTACAAAGATGAGTCCCAGGAAGTTGAGATGAGCAATGAGGGCTTGGTGGAGAAAGTGACAGCTGAAGGTGAGATATGTGAGGAGCACGTTCTGGGGAAGAAAGTAACACGGGCATGGATCAGCAGAGTGCAGGGTGGTCGTCTGGCTTGCATGTACGGTAAATGTGCAAGGTGACACCAAATGACACTGAAAAATTAGGCTGGGGCCATATAATGAAGGACCTTGAGTGTTAGGACAAGGAGTTTAGACTTGATTCATTAAGTATTAGGGAACCCTGAGGTGTTGCTGAGGGACTTACCTGTTACAATGCTCCCAGCTATAAAGACAGAACCAAAAATCCAACAAACTATTGTTTAAACATTTTATTATCTCACATGACAAGAAATCTGGAATTAAATTATTTTGTAGTCGAGTAATTTCACAGCTCAGAGATGCCAGGGCTAAATCAGCTTCTCCGGGCTTTCCCCCAGTGGTCACAATACGACTGCCACAACTCAGGATCGTGACATCTTCACAAAATCACATTCAAAGGCAAGAAAAGAGTGAAAGCACATCTCCTTGGGCATATGCCTCTTTTTATCAGAGAGGTAAATCTTGGAGAAGCTCCTAGCTTTTTTCTTGATGCCCTTGGCCAGAAATGATTTACAACTTCTCCCCTAAACCAACCACTGTGAAAAGAGGAACATGATTATCACTTTTGGTTCAGGCCAGCATGGGTCATTGCTGGGTATCAGGGAGGGGCCCGTTCCCCCGAGTACGTTGCAGCCCACACCTGAACAGAACGTGAGCTTTCTTAGTGAGGAAGACGGGGAGAGTGGATATTGGGTAGGTGGCCAACCTTGTGTCTGCCACAAGGGTCAGGTCCGTCAACACTGTGCTCGTGACCCAGGAAGCTGTTAGAGGTGAACCGTACCAGATGAGAACAGAGGGTCAGGGAGTTAGCACGCTAATTGAGGCTCTGGATTACCTGCAGTGATCTCCAGCAGTGAGACTGGAAATAAGATATTCGTGGAAAGCCCCTAGAGTCAAAGTTTCCAAGCTGCTCCTGGGCGGAGGGGAACCGTTCCTCCTCCAGCACTGCAGGGCACTTCTGTTGTCAGCTCTGCCACTTCTTGAGCTTTCATCGAACGATAAACTCAGATGGAGTGATGGGTGGGTAATGAAAATATTTGAAGCCTACCAGTCCACAGGAGGGAGAAGGATGGAGGGATCAAAGACATCCGTAAGATTTTAATGCTTGATGACTGAGAGAATGTGGAAGGTAGCCCGGGTGCAGTGGCTCACGCCTGTAATCCTAGCACTCTGGGAGGCTGAGGCAGGAGGATTGCTTGAGCACAGGAGTTTGAGAGCAGCCTGAGCAAGAGCGAGACCCCATCTCTACTGGAAATAGAAAAATTAACCAGGCGTCGTGGCACACACTTGTAGACCCAGCTACTTGGGAGGCTGAGGCAGGAGGATTGCTTGAGCCTAGAAGTTTGAGGTTGCAGTGAGCTATGATGATGCTACTGCACTCTACCCAGGACAACAGAGTAAGACTCTGTCTCAAAAAAAAAAAAAAAGAGAGAATGTGGAAGGTGATGGGGAGAAGGGAGCTGATCTGGGGCAGGGGAGAGAGAGGTGTTCAGAATCCACAGAAGGCTGACTTTGAGGTGCCAACAGCCATGCACATAGTTGAAAATTTTCAGTACTTAGAAATGCAGATCTAGAATAGTCTCCTGAGAGCCAAGAGAGGAGCAGGACCCACAGCAGTGTGGTTTGTAGCAGAAAGGTCAAAAAGGACAGGATCCCAAACAAATGCTCAATTTAGAGATGAATAATTGACCTTTTCAAGCATTTTTAGTAGAAAAAAATGGACAGAAGGTATTTTCTGAGCGATAAAAAAACAAGTGAATAGAAAGGAAATTGAAACAATATATAGAGGTGACAGGTGACTCTTCAAAAATGATGGCATGGGGGAAGATGTTGGCATGGAAGAGACGTTTAGTAATCTAAAGTTAAACAATGTATACACCCTAGACAGCTTGCCTGTACCAGCATATTTTAAAACAGTCCAGTGGCTCAAGCTGAAATTATAACACCTCTCACAAGCTTCAAATCATTAGTGGTATCTGTTTTTGCTTCAGCACAAGCAAGAAAAAAGAAAATGGTTTTCCTGTAGTTTTAACAGAGTGGCGCGTCTCTGTGAACCCAGGTGTATCTTATGCCAGCACACAGTGGACACGGTGGGGGTGGGTAGGTTTCAGAATGCCGGGTGCATGGTCAGACTTTTCCAGGAATTCGGAGTTGCTGAATGACCAGGGCCAGGAGTGTGGCCAGCCCTGGGGTGGCAGATCCTCCTACATGACAATGCGGAAGGACAGAGAGCCCAACATCGCCAGCCCACAGGACCACAAACCCCGGGCCACCCAGGGCCCTGGCAGGAGGTCACACCTAAGCCCCTCTGAAGCAGCAAGCTCCAAATATGTCTTTGTCATGCACTCCAGTAGTAAATACCTGAGTGCATATTTACTTCTAACAATATAAACACTGTGATATGCTGTGATACACGGTGCACATCATAAAGCACAGCCAGTCTGTACCTTTAATGGATGAGAGAAAACATAAACAGAATTGTAAGTTCTACTGTTGTCTTCCCACACCTCAAGTGATTCCCACACCCGTTGAAAGTACAGACACCCTACTGTGGAGACCGCTGCCCCAGAACACGGCATTTTAAGAGAGACAACAATGTTAACCGAAGTGAGCTCCCCTGACTGCCTCTTTCAGAGTGAGAGGGCTGAGGGCAGGGACTCAGAACTAAACGATCATTAAATAAACATCGCTGTGGGGGGAGGGCAGCAAAACGCAGCACCTGACACCTATTTGCTGTGATTTTTCCGTTTAGTTCACCTCATAGTGTTGGGACCAATTCCCCTTCAAGCCTGCGTGACCAATGCCCGCCGCCACCACCCTCAAGGGGAACGGGACTGAGAAGGGCCTATTACCTTAGGGAGCACGGTTCCTCTTCCCCAGGCATAACCTCAATTTCCGTAACCCCCAAGATGACGCGACAGGTGACACTGGGTCTCTATATGAACTCAACAGCATGCATCCTCCAAACCAAACCCTGGGTGACTAGTAGGAAAGAGGAAGATGTACCAGACCTCCCCTCGAGGAGCTGACCCTTTAGGCGTGAGGCCAGAGGACCAGCCAGCTCCACCCCACTCAGGGTTAACTGTGCCTGGCTGGCGTCCTGAGAGCTGCTTCCCACGCTGTCCAGCAGGGAGGGTGGCAGAAAGAAAGCCTGGTTGACAGAACCCCGATCAGTCGCCAACCTCAGCCGGAACAGGAAGAGGTCAGAAAGCCGACGAGCAGGTTGTCGCTCAGGGTATGAACTGCCAGGATGGCGGTGCCCCTTTCTGAGTCCCGCCTGGTCATCCAGACCGTGGGTTCTGGAATGCAGCTGCTGGGGCTGGGGTTCAGCTCTGCCTCTCCCGAGCCACGAGGCCTGCACAGGAACTTTTCTGTGCTGTTAGCTGCGGCTCTGGTGGTGGTGACTGAAGACTCTCGAGTGTGTCGCCAGGTCAGGAAGGTGGAGCCTGCACACCCTCTCCCCGCAGACTCTTCCTGTGACTGTTCCTCTAATGACCAGCCACCCACTTTTCCTCAGACGTCCCCAAGGAGCAGCGGCTGCAGGCCGTGCAGGCCGCCATCCTGCTGTTGGCTGACGAGAACCGGGAGGTCCTGCAGACACTCTTGTGCTTCCTGAACGACGTCGTCAACTTGGTGGAAGAGAACCAGATGACGCCCATGAACCTGGCCGTGTGTCTGGCCCCCTCCCTTTTTCATCTTAATTTATTGAAGAAAGAAAGCTCTCCAAGGTGGGTTTTTCTCAGCATCATAGTAATCCCAGACCAGGCATCCCCACAGTTCATAGAATGAAGGAATGAATGAATGAATGAATGAATGAATAAATAAACGGAATGTTTCATTTGAACTTCAGGATTTGTCGGCCCCCATTTCATAAACAGAAAGTGTTCCGAGGCACTAATTCATGGGGCTCAGGTTCACGGAATGATCAAAGTAGCCTTGAAGAATGTCGATGGTGGTCCAGAAAGCTGGAGGAGTTGTGTTTTGTTTTGTTTTGTTTGTGTGGGAAGGAGGGAAAAAGTACACAAAGCAGCATTTTACAATCTTGAATAAAAAGGCTATACATTAACATAAGACCAAAGCACAGGAGCTTGCAGTTAAGTGGTTTCAAACTTTGGAAAAACAGATTCATTCCTCCCCCTACGGTTCTTCCTGCCCTTGTATTTTTCCAAGATTTTTTTTTTTTTTTCTTGCTGTGACCTGACAGACTGTTAGCCCGATTTGGAATATCTAAGATGTGTGGTCATTGTTTTTATTTGGAAATGAGACAGCCTGGGATCTGGCTAGCATCTGGGTATGAACAGAAAACAAAAGGGATGAGCTCGGTATTGTGACAAGCTCTCTGGTGTGGGATCTGCTTAGCACACTCACATTCAATTACAGAGTCATACAGAAGAAATACGCCACGGGAAAGCCAGATCAAAAGGACCTCAATGAGAATCTGGCCGCGGCTCAGGGGCTGGCGCACATGATCATGGAATGCGACAGACTTTTTGAGGTGAGCAAAAGGCTCTAACCGCCTCCCTTGTAGCCCTTGGAACTAGATAAGACGCTTGGGATGGTTGCTACATTTATGGTTTCCATCTGTTTGTTCCTGACTTTATGTTGACAATGGTACGCTCTATAGCTCTGGTCTTCACCTCCAAGAAATGTGAGGAGCTAGCTAGCTATACAATCGAGGCTTTGACAAAGACACTCGGGCTTACCATACGGATGGTTTTCATGCAAGCAGTTGTAGCACCTGGCATTGTCAGGTTCAAGGTCAGTCGGCCAATTATGCTATATTTGATTTTACCTTGGGACTTGATTAGGTTCAGCATCTGTGCGAGAGTGTGTGTGATATTGAGCAATCCTTGTGGCTGAGAATCAATGACAGCTTATGAATACAGCCACAGGTATGTCAAAGAAGTAAGCAAACCAGACTTCTGGCATACCGTTTGTGGTAAAGCTGGCATTTGTCAATGGGAAAAGTGTGCTAAAAAGGTAAAGCTATTCATTCCTAAGTCCTATTTGATGTTTCCCGTAGCAAGTCTATATGCTTGAAGTCTATTCGCAGTGGATGAAGTTGTCTGAGCCCACATTTTGCCAAACAATACAAAGACGTTAAAAGTAAAGTGGAAGGGCAATGGAAAGAATGAATGGGAAGTCATTTCCATGTTCTGAATGATAAATATAGCCTCAGAAACGTATTTGTATTTCCTGACTTCAGGAAGGCCCCTCCTGGCCTTGGCACTGATCATAGAAAAACATCTCCATCCCTGTGGGCCTCGGCCTGTTGCTCAGACCTTAGTTGGTGAAATGACTTTGCTTTTTCTATTAGTCTCAGCATTTCTTTGTCTCAGTGTGTGGCTCTTTCTTGCGTCCCTTGGTCCAGGTCCCACATGAGATGGCGGCCCAGTCCCGTAACTCATACATGGAAGCCGAGATCCATGTGCCAACTCTGGAAGACCTGGGGCCACAGCTGGAGGAGAGCGGGGCGACTTTCCACACGTACCTGGAGCATCTCATCCAGGGCCTCCAGAAGGAAGCCAAGGAGAAGTTCAAAGGATGGGTCGTGTGCTCCAGCATGGACAATACAGACCTCGCTTTCAAAAAGGTAACCTCAGGGCTTGGAAAAAAATCACCTTCAAAAAGTCACATCTAGCAACCAGGAATTTATTCTTACTTTTAAAATGCCTGCTGTGTCCACAGGGCTTGGCACACACGTGGACAGTTAAGGCACATGTACCTTTCAAAGACCCAGTCTAGAGACCACTCAGCCACCTTGTTGCATATAACCAGAGTGCTGACTGCGCGGCCAGACGGCTGGATCCCAGTCCTGTCTGCCCTTCGCTGTGTCACACACCTTTCTGTGCCTCAGTTTCCTCATTTTCAAAGTGGACACTGTAAGAGTACCATTATCAGAGAAAGGTCATTTACGAATCAAATGGGTTAGAATGGTGCCCGCCACACAGTAAGCACCACGTGCATTGGTGGTTATTATTTTTATCATCATCATTATTCTTTTAAGCTTCAGGATTACACTTTTTAAATGTTAACCTGAGGTATGCAGCATTGCTCTTTCAATGCACATCATCAGTGCTGGTGCTTGAGCGCCTGGCAGAGTGTGGGAGGTGCTTGTTAGACCCGGGTGGCCACTTCAGCTTCTGATGGCGTCTTTCCCCAGGTGGGTGATGGGAACCCTCTGAAGCTGTGGAAGGCGTCTGTGGAAGTGGAAGCTCCCCCCTCGGTGGTCTTGAACCGCGTGCTGAGAGAGCGTCACCTGTGGGACGAGGACTTTGTGCAGTGGAAGGTCGTGGAAACCCTGGACAGACAAACAGAAATCTACCAGTACGTGTTGAACAGCATGGCCCCCCACCCTTCTAGAGACTTCGTGGTTCTCAGGTAAGCCCAACTCCAGGGTTTATGATAATCTGTTCCAAAAGCAGACGAGAGCTTTGGAGAGCGCTGTGTGGGGTTCTGCCACCCAAGTCCAGCTTCCGCGGGGAACCCCGGGCAGGCCGGTCCTCGTTCCCTCAGCGCAGCCTGACGTTGCTGTCTTTTATGCGCAACTTCCTGCTGCTTTCACCCAGTTGACAGCTCTGCCTGGGCCCTCGTGTGGCCCCTGTCCTGGCGGAGCACACAGTTTATTAGGCCATAAATAGTGCTCATTTCCTCAGAAGAGAGGCCCAAGAATCGCTGCTGTTTGTCCGGTCACTCTTTCAGCCAAATTACGTAAACTGAATCTGACTGGCTTTTCTTCTGATTTTGCCTTTCTTCCCCGGGAAACCAAGTCTTCAGTTTGTGAAACTTTCAAGACTTGGAGTACGTATAACTTCAAAACTCATCTGTGTAACTTCAAATGTTCGTAACTAATCACCGTGCTTGGAAACCTTGGCACGGCCCTGAAGGTCCAAATATGCTGAGACACTTGGACATAGAGTCAGATTTCAGGACCTCTCAGGGCGTGGCGAGTCTTGCATCTGCCATCGATATGTCACTTCTGATTGATTTGTGGGCTGAGTTCCAGACCCCTGCCCTCTGGGCTTGGAGTGGGGTGCTCAGATGACAATAGGAAGTTTGCACAGTACAAATGCAGTATCGCATGAGCAAGAACAGGGATCGAGGGTACTAAAGAACTCAAATAAAATGTAATTAGGTCGATATATCCTTTTTTTATTGAAAACCTTGGCAAACCTTGTTTCATCTCACAGATCAGCTATGTAAAGGGAACCACTAAGGAAATTCCCAAGTGTATATTTAGAAGAGTTTCTTTATGAAACTAGTTTTGATGGCAAACTAAAGGTTACTTTTCACATGTCCTCTTTATGCCTCTGGAATTGGTCCTTGCAACCTTGACTTTTAAAGGTCAGTTTTCCCTAAATATATGTGTTTATCGCAGCATCCTTGGGATCCTGGTGGAGAATGTGGGCAGTTAGGAGGGTGGCTTATTACCACTCTTATTATTGGGACATTAGTCATCTTCTGGAGGTAACCTTCACACTTTCACTCTCACAGAAAATTGAACATTTGAACAGTTCTTGCAGGATGGCAGCCTCAGGCTGGAGCCGTGACATAGTGTGCCTCTTCCCTCCCTCCATCGGAGCCTGAGGGCTGGAGGCTATGCATGGAGCCCCCTCCTTCCATCCTCCCAGCTGTCCCCCCAGCCTGCTGTTTGTTAGTGTGACGTTCCATCACTGCCTTGTGCCAGACACTGTCTCAGGCTCTGGAGATACAGCAGTGAATGCAACAAACCACTGTCCTACTCTCTTGGGGTTTATATCTTACTGGGGAGAGAAAGTCAATAAATCATAAAGGGGGGTGGGCTTACTTATGCTGGGGGAAACAGTGAGGTAGGGAGAGAGTAAGGAGCAGCATTTAAATGTCATAGTCAGGGCTGAGTCTCACTGCACAGATATTTGATCCGAGACTTGAGGGGAAGGTGCGTGAACCATGAGGCCCCCCACATGGCTAACAGTGAACCAGACCTGATTCCTGCCAATAAGAATTCCTTCTGTGTGTGATAAGAGGGAGTGGAAAGCGACAAGTATGGTGAGGAAGTCACGGGGTTGAGACGCGTCCTGTTTCAGAACGTACGAGGCTGGTCACCTTTCAGGGTTGCCATGTTTATCTCTCATTTTACATCCATCACTAGCTCCTTAGGAGCTAGAGAGTTACTGAAGATTTTCCCATTTTATCCCCACAAATCTTTACAACTTTCAGTCTTCACGATTTATCGCACCATCGTGCGTGGCAAGAGGGTGGTCACAGCCGTTGGGAAGTTGCTGAGCACCTGTGCGCGGCTGGGTCATTCCCACGCTCTTGTCGGGCATGTATGGCGTTTTCTCTCCCTGGTGTGGTAGGACGTGGTGAAGTCATGACCGAGACGACTAAGAGAGGGAATAGGATTTGTGCAGTAAGTAACGGGAATTCTAATGATACAGTCTGTCATTACAGATCCCTGGGTAGAAAGGGACGTTGGAGGTAGCCACACAGACGCTCTCATGGCTCCTGACTCCCGTCCACTTGCGGATAGTGCACATTGGTAGACAGCTCTAGTCTCTACACTGAACTGAAAGGTGCTTTCCTGTTCCTCTGCCTTTTGGTGTTAAATCAACCAGGTTTATCCTGTCTACCATGCAAGAGCCACTCAAGTATTTGAAGATAATTAGCAGGTCCACATATGTTTTGTTTTCTTCGAGCTAAGCATCACTGGTTCACTTGCCCTTGAAGACTTGGATTGAGCATCACCTCCTCCAGGAAGCCTTCCCAGATGCCTCCCCCAGGTCCCCTGTGTGTTCCCAGAGCCCACTGTGCATAGCCTTATCACTGCACTAGCCACAATGTTTTTAGAATCCTTTTGAGAGTTGTCAGATTTTCCCACTAGGCTGTGTGTATCTCTGTGTCCTCGGTGGCTTCTCAGAGCCTGGCTCCTCTATGTGCTTACTAGGTGTCTGCTAAATGAACTGATGGAGCAAGTCCTAATTCCTAAACTGTAAAATCACCGCTTCCATAATAGGTAGGAGCCTCTGCAGCAGAGCAGGGCCCCGGTTTGGAGTTCCAAGTGCAGGTCTGAAAGCTGCAAGCATGTCTGGCCTCTGAGTCCAAGAGCTGAGATCCTGCTTTGAACTGCGCTGTATAAACTTTCCACAAGCTTATGGAAACCGTTAGCTTAGTCCAAGTAACTGGCACTGGAATTCAAGCCCAGGTTTTTGACGGGAATATATTAGTGTGAGCCTTAGCTCTGTGTTCAGGTTTTTCTTTCTCTCTCAGCTATAACTCTGAGGTGCGGGCTGTTTTGCTACAGGACCTGGAGGACTGATTTGCCCAAAGGAATGTGCACCCTGGTGTCGCTCTCCGTGGAGCACGAGGAAGCCCCGCTCCTGGGTGGCGTGCGTGCCGTGGTGATGGATTCCCAGTACTTGATAGAGCCATGTGGCTCTGGCAAGTCAAGACTGACCCACATCTGCAGGACAGACCTGAAGTAAGTGCTGATGCCCGAGACGGCGGGCGCAGGTCTCCAGCTTCTCGGCACTTTCCCCAGGGCCCTGTTCGTCACCTTGATTTCTTATTTCACTATACTTTTCTCCCATGAACATGCTTTCATACCTGATTACATATGCCTCCCCTCTCTCTTTCCCTCTTTCCTTCTCTCCTAAAATTCAGACATTTTTCCTGCAGCCCCTTTGCTTTGCTTATTTTCTGTTTTATGCCTGGTTATGTGTCTGTGTCTCTCCCATGAAACACACACGAGTAATATAGCCCGGCACAGAGTAGATGCTCAGCGAATCTGAGTTCCCTTCTCGGACTTCTTTAATGCCTTCCCCTTTTGCAGCCCCCGCTGGTTTCCCTTCTTTGAGAAGAAACTAACTTAAATCCAACCCATTCAAGGTATTCATGTTGTTAAACCGAGTCCCTGGTCTGGGTAGATATAAATTGAGTTTGCTCTCAGTAAATTCTAGATTCAGTCCCATTTTACCCCAGGGAGTTGGTAGAGGGGTGGGGAACCTTTTCAAGTTGGAAGGCCACATTAATTTAGCTGTAATCAAATAAGGCCTCATTCAAGAAACTTCAATCAAATATACTTAAAATGTGCATTATTTTGTAAAAATCTAACTACTATATGTAATAATTTCAAAAAATGAAAACTATTTGTAACTATCTGTTCTTGAAGAGATAAAATGTTGGCTAACACCTATCTCTGCAATAGCCAACACATGTTAGAATTATACAGCAAATCCACACTGAATACCTCATCCTTTAACTTTAGCATGTTATAAAACTGAGGATGCCATGTTGCAGCTGCATGAATATAGTTAACAATACTTATAACTTGTTGCAAAGTGTCACTTAAAATAGTAGCTTTAGCGCAGAGATTTTGCTGATGCAAGATACAATGAAAAGAAATGAGGGCATCTGGATCTGTTAATACTTTTTTTATCTGTGCCATAAACCCTTCGTGTTTTCCTGTCATGGAAGGTGCACCATCTGTACATACACTCACTAAATTTACCAAATTCAGTCCAACTTCATGACATTTATCTTGAAAGTTGCTGAAAATAAACCACAATGTGTTCTGTTTACAAGAATGTCCAAACCAAGTAACTCTTCGTAGCAAAGAAAATCCTCTGTTGTGACCTGAATGAAGTATAAAACCAGCGCTGAGTCTGTAGTATCAGTTGATTCATCCAAAATGATTGAATAATATATATTTTCCTTTTGAAGTATTGCATGAAGCTGTTCTGTTAAAGGCTAATTCATGCTGTTGATCAGGTATGGTTCTCCTTGAAAGAAACAGTTGTTTGTACTTTGAAACGTTACCAGGGTGTAAGCATCCTACAACTTTGACAATGCATTCTTTCACAATTTCTACATCACTGAATGGCTTCCCTTTTACCCCCGGAGTATATAAGCTACTTTATAAATTACTTCATTGGCATTATTTCCGGGTCTTTTTGCTGCTTGAAAGAATTGTCTTTTCTTTTGCTTTCCATCTTTTAATTTCTGCAGTACAACCTTTCATGCCTCTCTCTCTAATTTAGAATATTCGTGGTCCTTATGAGTGTTACAATGCTGATGAGCATTGAATCTCTTTAATGTTGATATTGCAGTATCACAAAGCAAGCACATCATCTTATCTTTAGCAGAAATAAGATAGTATTGTAATTCCCAATCCTCATTTAAAAATGTGTTTTCTTCCTTCAGCATTCTCTTGGTCTTCTTTGACATCATGGGCTGGTAAGCAGTCCGAGTTAAAAAATACCGTCAAGCTGTTTATTCACAAATTCGACTTCAAACAGAAACATAATGCACCATTGTCAAAAGCTGATAACAGACTGGCATACTTGACCCCCATAAACTCTCACCAACCAGCCTTGTGCAGTAGTGGCACCAGTCAGGCAGGGGAAGTTAGAACTAAATCATGAGCATAGCAGCCATCAATTTAGCCCTTATGGTTTACGAATGTTCTCATTGTGCTGGTCAATCTGGGAGGATTATTTCATTGAAACTCATTTTATTCTATGGTATTTTAAATACATTCATTTAAAAAAATAGATATAAAAGATGAACAAAAATGTATTAATAAAAATGAGAGGATTTGTTCTGTAAAATTTGGATTCAGTCAAAAGGACACACTTAAGGACCAAGAAGGTCACATATGGCCTTAAGGCCACAGGGTCCCCATCCCTGGCCGATGAATACTGAACAGACAGAGTGAATACTGGGCAGCCAAGACATGTTCAAGGGACCTGATGACAGAATGAGGTCCTCCGGAATTCAAAGTAGCAGGTTGTATGCGAGTGCACTGGTCATCACAGCCCAGGGACAGCCCCGTCTGCCATGACAAATTGCTGCGATTTGGGAAAAAAATGTTCCCATTTCCTTTCTGCTCTCTTTCCCTGCAGAGGCCGCTCCCCCGAATGGTACAGCAAAGGCTTTGGACATCTGTGTGCAGCGGAAGTTGCCAGGATTAGAAACTCTTTCCAACCCCTCATTGCTGAGGGTCCAGAAACTAAAATCTGAGTTTTCCGCAGTGTGACCTCAAACTCAGGGAAGAGGAAGCTACAGCGAATGCTCGTGGCAGAGAGTGTGCGCGAGAGGACAAGACGAAGAGGAACTGACGGACGTGGTTAATGCTTAAAAATGGAAACACTGAGAAGTCAGGATGTTGAAGACGCGAGAATTTCTGAGAACTTTCCTAGCCTTCCTGGAGATGGCTATATCCCTACTAATATATTTTTTAAAATCTGAACATTTATCTATATTACTTAAAATTAAATGGATTATTCCTTGTGCATTGCCTAATTTACTATTTAAAGGCTTCTAAGAAGCACATTCTTAACTGTAAATAAATGTATGTATAGCATATGTACATATGTGTGCATATCTCCATCTTTACTGTATATATGTAAAATACCGATTTTATATAGAATTGAGTGTTTTGAAAAGGACCTTGTCTGACCCTGGGAGTCCTTTCCTCACACTGTTCTATCCAGGTGGCCCTGGGCCCTGTCTTCCCACTGTCCTCTAAGCTGCACAGAACCTGCTGCTAATACCGAGGTGTGAAAATGCCCTGATGTCTAACCAAAGATTTGCTAACCAAAGGAAAATGCCATTTAAAGGTTCTTCTGTGTCGATAATTTGTTTCTGTTATTCAAAACCTGAGAGTAGAGTGTTGGGAGAAAGCCAGGGAAACGATATTTACTTCTCTTTAAAGCAAAGCAGTGGGTGAGAAGTCATCACCAAATTCAAGGCTAGATTAGGAGTTGCCACTGGGCCCAGCCAGGTGCAATTTCAGTGAGGCGTCAGGCCTCGGTGGACCCCTGGAGTCAGCAACAGTGACTGAAACAGAAGTGGTATTTCACCCAGCAGAGCGGAAGGTAATAGCCTTTACGTATTCACAGCCAAAGGGAGCCTCTGTGTTGTCCCAAGTTTTCATAAATACATTTTATAATGTTGTTAAATGTCCTTGTATTTGACCAGTGGCCCATTTGGTCACAGTGAATTGGCATTTTCTTACCAATGTATTGCACTGAATGTAAATCTGGACACCACACAGAGGGAGACGATGGTCATTCGGTTCAAGAGTCTGGACCATCACAGCTTCAGGGAATTCATATTTTGCTATGTATTATGCTCTTAAAATATAATTCATTGAAGTTTTGCAATTTGAAAGACAGGGTTTTTAACTAACATAAGACGAAAACTATGTTCTTTAATTAGTTTTAGAAAATATAATCAGGTTGATTAATTCCATGTTTCTTCCTTAGCGATTTCAGGCTACCTATGCATTTGACCCGGCCTTATTTATTATTGTACAGACTAAGCCAATTGACTCTCCTTAACCCATTGCTGTTGAATTTAAGTTGTTTTTTATTGTATTTCAACAACTATAGAGAGAAGGATAACTTATTGCGTTTGGTTTCAGGGAGAGAGATTTTTTTTTTGGTTGTCCGTAACAGTTTGATATCTGATTTAGCAACTGATGTTGGAGGAAAAATAGAAAAACAAAGGAGTGTTTTCAGGTATTTTTTTGTATCATATGCATTTATGTAATATTTTCTGTTATCAGCGATGTGCAATTATTTTATTGAGAAGAATAAAAAAGCTGCATATGAGTTTGGTATGGTGCGAGAAAAATCATACTGTTTGAATTATGACCTAGGAATTTTTCATTCTCATGCCTACCTTAGAAGGTGGCAGCAAATCAGTAATTTACCATTTGGGCAATGCTCTGGGAGCAAAACAAATTCACTTTGGCCGTAACATCTTAAATTTAACCACATATGCTGGATTACTTTATACGCACCGACAAGATCATTAGTGAAGTTTAATCTAGCTAAACACTGGTCCTGCTCCAGAGATGGGACCCTACATGTTTGGGAAATACGATAGGCACACAAGGACGAATGGCACTGTATCACCCAAAGCAGCACTGCTTCTCCGAGTTTAACTTTAACATGCACCGAATCGCCCGGGGAGCTTGTAGAATGCAGCCTTGATTCAGGCGGTCTGAGGTGGGCCTGACATCCTGCATTTCTCATGAGCCTCAGGAATGCTGCGCTGCTGGCCAGAAACCCACACTCTGAGAAACAAGGATCTAGAGCATGCTTAAAATAAAAACAAGTAGGATTGTATTTCTGACTCCCTCCTCTTCAAATTACCTGAATCTTTAAATTTTTATGCACATACTAATCACATCACTGCTGCATAACAACACAGTGCATCTTTAAAAAAAAAAAAAGGAAAAGGGAAAATAAGGAGAAAAAAGATGCATCAAGTTTATTTGTCATACCACAGTGTTTTATTCATTGTTATCTTGCCAATGAAAATAAAGTATAATATTGCATTTAAATATTATATTTATACCTCATGTATATTTTTACCTCATTTGTTGGTATCAATCATTAATTGTAAATAAATAATTGCCAAGGCAAATAAATTTATATATATTAAATATTTCCTATTTTCTATAAAATAGATGTTGATTTTCATGATTCATCCTGTGAGTGGAAAATCTGTTTCTTGAGGAAGATCTCTCTCTAGGATAGCTTGCCATGACCTTGACTCCTTTGTACTACTTGTAGTCAATACTGTCTTCAAATACAAGGATGTTGTTATCAATAGACATTCACTAACAGTCTGGCTACCTTAACCTGGGTCTAAGGCATTAAAGTAATGGGCAGGGATTGGGTTTTGTTTTTTTTACATTTTATAGTTCTTAAATCTGAAAGTTACAAAAGCACATTTATAGTATGTTTTTTTCAAAGATTTAGTGAACTCGTTAGCTACATTTTATTTTTGTTGAGTGGACAAGAAATCGAGATTTGAGGAAATGACTTACAGCTGCACCACTAGACCATAAAAAGTAGCCACAAATGACTCTGAACCTCTTCCCTTCCATCCTGGTACTTGTTCTCTCTGAGCTTTATTTCTAAAACACAACAAATATAACCCCTAACTAAATAAGCAGGAGCTCCCAAACATTCTCAGCTACAGGCTTCCAAAACCACAGGGGCCCAAAAAATGATATGCCCCCATAAAAATTACCCCAACTCTGCTCTCTGCTCATCTCACCCAGACCTTCTCCCATTACTTGAAAGTTCTACTTGCATTGTAGGCAAAGGAGGAATTCAGTGGCCCCTTTTCCTCTCCTATATCAAAGAAGAGAACATGGTTGTCATTCTGGCAGCCACAAGGCTACAAATATTGTCCTGGGTACATGGATCATATGAACTCAAATTTGATTCCAAACACATTTCATGAAATTCTTAGATATGAAACTGTTCTACTTCTGTGTTTTGATATTTGGTCACAGAAAAACTAGTCATGTAACTTATTCTCAGGAAAATAAGATAAAAGAATAAAATAGACCCCAGCCAAGAGGAATGTCTCATGCAGACTCAAAAGCAAAATCAATACGTGCTGAGTGCGCAAAGAGTTCAAATACCTGACCTTGCGGCATGTAATTTTGCAAAGCCGTGAAGTTTGAACAGCTGACAATGTGCAACTTTGACATTCCTTAGGCAGACGACATCCTTTGTAGATTTTTCTTAAAGGTAGTGTTTACTTCCATGCTAACAATCCTACCCATGAGGCCACCTGGATGACTCCTAGCCCGCATCCTCCTCATGCACAGTGGAGGCTCACAATTCCAAGTAACACTGCATCTCTGAAGCTAGCTTTCCTGCACAAGACATTTATTTATTCGACACACTTGTATTTAACATTGAACAGGAGTGGGACACTGGCAGGCAGAGGTGCTGGTACAGAGAAGACATAGTGTGGAGCAGCAACAGTGATATACAGTTGATTCTCATTATTCACGGTAGTTCTGTTCTACAGTCATGTGAACACCGCATTTGTGAATACGGAACCATTGCTCCTAGGGGAAATACAGGGTTAGGTTCCTGTGAGCCTCTGGTCACAATATGACCGTCACTACATGATCTTTTTATTGTGTTTCTGTATAAAGACACCTTATTTATTAATATATTTCTTACAAATAAGTCATCTGCAGTATTTCTTTATAATAAAACCCTAGCCGAGAAGGGTTTAACATTTCTCTGACCCTGGGTAACGGGACTGTAAATCCTTGGGCTTTCAACCTCATAACAATGCTGTTTTTTAACACACTTTTAAAATATCAGTTGTCATCTCATAAATTCACAAATTTAGCCATTTTTCTACCTTTTTATCACATAGTATAGGTCTCGCTTTAGCACTTTCCAGAGCAGCCTCATGTACAGATGGGTGAATTTCCTCTTCCTTTTTCTGGAGGTACCATAGTGTTGATTTATTACCATTGAACTCACAGCCAACAGCCCCTATAACTCAGGCCTAAATGAAGCTCATCTAATACATATATTTTCTCCATAAGGCATACCCCTGCCTTCTTGCACTTAGAAACACCAGACAGCACTTTAATGCTACACCTGGGGGCCATTTAAATAGTGAAATTACCACCAAAAAGCACAAAAATTTGAAAAACATGGTAATAAATAAACATGGCCATAAAAAGTATGAGAGCTGAAACAAGAAGGCAGAGGTGACATTGTTCAACCTCAGCTGGGAATGTGCACACACATCAGTGACTCCAATTTCTGACGCTCTGCAAATGTCCACAAATGACCATGAAGTCACTGCAAATATTGATTTGGGGTTACATATAAATTTTAGTGGGTAGCTGAATTCACAAATATAGAGTTCCCAGTGAAGTCTACGAGAGCCCAAAGGCAGCAGTGACTCCCAGGGGAGTCAGAGACGGGACATCTTACCTGGGTCAGGGAAGTTTGGACTTTATCTAGTGAGCAAACTAGAGCCAAGAGGCAGAGAAGTGAAATCACATTAGTTTTGATGATAGAGACTTAAAATGGACTAAAGCAGACTTGGCTTGTTGCTAGGTGCAGGAGCAGGGATCTGAAGCTGCACCCACCTTTGCCATTCCAAAGGTTTCTTCACCCCTTTGGTTTCCATGTTAGACAACATTAGAGCTATCTCACCACTTGGCCTTCCTGGGCAGACGCTAAACCAAAATAACCTGCCTTCCCCCTCATTTTAGGACACACTGCTTTCCCCATTTCCTACTTAATGTGGAGTATTTAGGTAAATTTGGTATTCATCTGATCAATCTCAGAGAAGACACTTTTAAAACCAAAATAATATCCTTAGCGCCATGACCCAGGGAGCACTAGATCTGTCTGGGTGTTACATGATCGGAAGATGGCAAGAGCTGATAAGATGAGGTTACTGGTGAGATCTCCAAGGACAAACTCCAAATCAGCAGGAAAGGCAGGAATGCCAGGCTCATTCCTCCCTCTCTTGTGATAATGTCCATCGCTTGTCGCAGGTGTAGGCTGGCCCTGGTGTTGAGAGAGCACTAAGCCTGGACCACTTCTCACTGCCAGGAGAAGCCTTTAATTTGTACAAGCCAAGCTTGAGCTGTCACTCTGCCTCTGCCCACAACTCCAGCATGGCCAAGACATGCAACTAAGACCCCTCCCAAGGGCCAGACTGGAATCTGTCCTTCTCTGGTTAGTGCAGGACCCCATGAGTAATAAGGAGATGCTTTGGGCTGGTAGCCTGAATGACTAGCGGCTTTGCTGAGGATGGACTGGCATGATGAAGGGCAGAGTGCTGGTGAGAATCCAATTAGAAGACTGTTGTAACAGGTGAAAAATATTTGTGAGCAAAGAAGTGGATAGCTTTTTAAAGATATTTCTGAGCTAGAACTAATAAGATCTATGTTCTACTTGGTTGTGGAAGGGTGGGGAAAAGGATTAGCTCAGAATGACTCTGAGTCTTCTGGCTTGGAAAAATAGGTGTGTGGTGAATGCTTTAGCTGATACAGGGACAGAAAAGAGGAAGAGCAGGTTTCTGGTGGGCAGCAGGCAGGGAGGGAGCCACGTGAGAGAGGATGGCCACATGAGCTCTGGTGACACAGTGCATGTGATGACTCAGCCAGCCAGGGGGAGATGCCCAGCTGTCAGTCAGACTCACATGTCTGTGATGGTTAATTTCATGTGTTAACTTGAGTGGGCCACAAAATGCCCAGATTAAAGATGGTGTCTGGATGCATCTGCGAGGGTGTTTCCAGATGAGATTAGCACTGGAATTGGGGGAGTCAGTAAAGTACAGCTGACCCTGGAACTGCATGGGTTTAAACTGTGCGGGTCTACTTACATGTGGATATTTTTCAATAAATATATCGGAAAATTTGCAACAGTTTGAAAAAAGTCACAGAAGAAACTCGTAGCCTAGAAACATCAAAAAATTAAGAAAAAGTTAGGTATGTTATGAATGCGCAAAATATATGTAGATACTAGTTTAGTTTTCTACCACAAAATGTACACAAATCTTTTATAAAAAATTAAAATATATCAAAATTTACACATACACTTACAAATCATATATGGTGCCATTGACAGTAGAGAGAAATGTAAACAAACATAAAGATGCAGTATTAAATAATAACTGTGTAAAACTCACTGTAGTACATGCTGTATTACTGTAATAATTTTGTAGTCACCTCCTGTTGCTATTGCAGCGAGCTCAAGTGTTGCGAGTATTTGCTTAAAACTTCATGTGATGCTAATCACCTCCGTGTGAGCAGTTGTCTCTCCAGTAAATTGCTTATCTCAGTAAAAAGTGATCTCTTGCAGCTTTTCCATATTTTTCCTATATTTTATGGTGTTTTGTGAAATACCATAAACCTTGAATAACACCATGGAACCCATATGGAGTTCCACTAATGATGATGAAAGTGCTCCCAAGAAGCAGAGAAAAGTGCTGACATTACAAGAAAAAGTTGAATTGCTTAATACATACTATAGAGTGAGGTGTGCAGGTGGAGTTGCCCACCCTTTCAAGATAAATGAATCCAGTGTTAAGGATCATTGTAAAAAAAAAAAAAAGAAACATAGAAAAAGAAAAGAAAGGGAAATTTGTGAAGCCATGGATGCAGCTATGTCAGCAGGCAGGAAAACCTTGCACTTTTTGTGAAATACCTTCTTATCTTGTATTGCAAATGCAGCTTTTATGTGGGGGCATGATTTCTATAGACTCTAATATGATTTGAGAAAAGGCAAGGTTATTATATGATGACTTAAAGCAAAAGGAATGTGAAGGATCAGATCTAAACCTGGGGAATTTGATGCCAGCAAAGGATGGTTTGATAATTTTAGAAAGAGGTTTGGCTTAAAAAAAAAAAAAAAAAAAAGTCAAGATAACACGAGAAGCAGCTCCTTCTGACCAAGAAGCAGCAGACGAGTTGTTCCCCAGATACCTTAAAGAAATCATTGAGGAGAAAGGATATCTGCCTGAGCAGGTTTTTAATGCAGATGAAATGCCCTATTCTGGGGGTGGGGGGGAATGCCACAAAGGACATTTATTAGTAAGGAATAAAAGCAAGCATCAGAATTTAAGACAGGGGGTTTAAATTGGGCTAACTCTACTGTTTTTTGCAAATGCAGTCAAGTTTATGATCAGGACTGCCCTTATCTATAAAGCTGCTAACCCAGAGCCTTGAAAGGAAAAGACAAACGCCAGCTGCCAGTCTTTTGGTTATATAACAAGAAGGCCTGAAATAGAACCCTATTTCTGGATTGGTTCCATCAATGCTTTGTCCCTGAAGTCAGGAAGTACCTTGCCTATAAGGGACTGCCTTTTAAAGTTCTTTTGATAGTGGACAATGCCCCTGGCCACCCAGAACCCCATGAGTTTAACACCAAAGGCATCAAAGTGATCTACCTACCCCGAAACACAAGGTCTCTAATTCAGCCTCTAGATCAGGAAGTCAAGGACCTTTAAGGCTTACTACACAAGGTACTTCATGGAAAAGATTGTCAGCGTTGTGGAAGAGAACCCTGAAAATCTGGAAGGATTACACCATAGAAGATGCCATCGTTGACAGAGAAAAAAAACATGAAAGCCATCAAACCCAAAACAATACATTCCTGCTGCAGAAACTGTGTCCAGATGTTGCACATTTGGATTTGCAACAGAGACAATGAAGGAGATCACGAAAGACATCATGAATGTGGCAAACAAAGGTGGGGGGTGAAGAGTTTCAAGATCTTGGAAAAATTCAAGAGCTAACAGACACCACACCAGAGGAATTAACAGAAAATGACTTGACCGAGATGAGTGCTTCCAACCCAGCGCCAGATGATGAGGAAGAAGACATAGAAGAAGCAGTGCCAAAAACAAACCGACATTGGACAATCTGGCAGAGGGTTCCGATTATTGAAGACTGCTTTTGAATTCTCGTGCAACATGGACCCTTCTATGACACAGGCACCAAAACTGAGGCAATCGATGGAAGAAGGATTGGTACCATACAGAAATATTTTTAGAGAAATGAAAAAGCAAAAAACTCAGACAGAAATTATGATGGATTTCCATAAAGTTACACTGAGCATGTCTGTTTTTCCTCCCTCCCTTCCACCTCCTCCTCTTCCTCTGCCTCTGCTGCTCCTGAGACACAAGACTAACCCTCCCCTCCTCTTCCTCTCAGCCCACTCAACATGAAGACTGAGGATAAACTCCTATATGATGACCCATTTCCACTGAATGAATACTAAACATATTTTTCTCTTATGATTTTATTAATAACATTTTCTTTTCTCTAACTTACCTCATTGTGGGAATACACTGTATAATACATATAACACACAAAATACATGTCAATCGACTATTTATATTATCAGTAAGGCTTCTGGTCAATAGTAGGCTATTAGTAGTTAAGTTTGGGGGAAACAAAGGTTATATATGGATTTTCAACTGTGTTGGGGGGTCAAGCATCCCCAACCCCCATGTTGTTCAAGGGTCAACTGTAGACTGCCCTTCCAGTGTGTGCAGGCATCGTCCAATCCATGGAGGACCCCAATAGGACAGAAGGTGGAAGAAGGAGAAATCTTCCCCTTTTTCTCCCCTCACTCACTGCTTGAGCTGGGACATCTCATGTTCTCTTCTCCTGCCCTTAGACCGGGATTTACATCATTGGTTCTCCTCGGGCCTTTGGACAAACACCAAATTACAACCCCAGCTTTCCTGGGTCTCCAGCTTGCAGACAGCAAGACTGTGGCATTTCTCAGTGTCCATAATCATGTGAGCCAATTCTTCATAATAAATCTCCATATAGATCTCCTGTTGGCTCTGTTTCTCTGGAGAACTCTGGCGAACACAAGGTCTGAAATTCCAGAGGGTGATGAGTGCCCAAGGCTGGAGGATGTTACTTGATTCACTGAGTCATGTCATCCCTGCCTCTCCTGACCATGCACCTAATGGCCCAGTGATACCCAACCACTCCTTCATGTCCCAGTGACTTTGCATTGGCCTTCCCCCGCCTTCTTGTCGATCATCTAGAGCCTAGCTCTCCTGCTAGACTATAAGCTCTTAAGGACGGGGACCATGTTTTATGTTATTTTGAAACTCCATCTGGAAGGATGTTTCTATTGCATCACTCTATAAGTGTTTGTTAAAATGAACCAGGCATATGAAAACTGGACATGAAGATGATAGAAGCCATAGAATGGAAGTCATAACCCAGGAACTCTGTGCAGAGTACTCCAAAGCTAATGAAATAACTTACGTTTTGTGTTTTGACTACTTTAACCCTCCCCAATAATACAAAGAATGGAGACATAGTTGTTCTTCCAAAAAAGTAAATGTGACTGTTTCTGAAATAAACAAATGCTGGACATCTTCTTACAACAAATGGGAACATTTGCTTCCTTCATTCGTTCAATAAGTATGTATGGAGCCCCGATATGTGCCAGATACTGGTCTTAAGTGTTCAGTGAATAAAACAATGAATAAAATCAGTGAAACAAACAGACAAAACTCCCTGTCCTCATAGCGCTTACAGTTAAGTGGAGAAGAAACAAAATAAAAGAAACAAGACACATAATTGACCAGGTGAGCTCTACAGAGAAAACAAAAACAAAGTAAGAAGATGGGCAGTGGAGGGTTTGCAGTTTTCAGTAATGTCGTCAGGAGATCCTGGGCTGGAAAACTATTCAAAACGACATCCTGTTTTCTTCCCTCCAGCTCCACTAGAATTGCTAAAATTATACTGGTGAGAATTATCAATGCATCTATTTGCTGCATGCCTATTCCTTGCGAAGAAAAAAAAAATCCAGCAACCCAGACAAATGACTTCCATGAGCACCTGCCTGCTGAGGCGAGACAGCCACGTCTTCTAGGCAGTCGGGAAGGAGGACTGACAAGGGATGGATGGATGGATGTCAGAAAGTCACATTGCTGCAATGTTTATTTTTTTATGCCTATATGATAACAAAACAAGTCCCCAGTTGTTCTGATTTCCAGAAATTAGCATGTCTCAAAGGCCCCAGATACTTCGGGGAGTTTCCAAGACGAGCATCTCTTGGGCGCTCAGACGTGGCTCCCGTTGCTCAGCTTCAATATTCTCATCACCCCCACACTGCCACCCCTGCTGCCAGCCACCCCGACAGCTCGCTGCTGCTGGACACATCTCCCTTCTGCTCTCTCAACACCCAGTAGGCCTCCTGAGGATGACCAGCTCTCCCCTTGATGCCCCTCTGAAGCCGGTCCAAGTTTAGTTAGGTGTGCTACATCCCACAGCACACCTGAGCCCAGGCTGTCACTGGTGATCAGACTCACCCAACAAACTGGGCGGAAGAGAAGCACGTAAAGCATAACCTAAAGCTGCTGATGAAAGTGGCCCCTCTTCCAGCCCATGAACCCAAACCTGACCTATCCAGCCTGCCCTGGCTTTGCCCCTCCACTCCAGGAAGGAGTGAACATCTTCAGCTGGAGGCAAGCATCCCAGGGACCCCAAGCCCACCTCGCTCTGAGGCCTGAGTCCCCTGAGTCCTTGTAATGTGAGGAACACATAATGTGACAAAAAGAGAAATCTATCTTTGGGAGAAAGCCTGCTCTCATCTACTTACTTATGAGGCATGGCTCAGCCCTACACCCCAGAAGATAATCTCACAATGGACAAGTGCTGATTCATTTCCCCAAATCTGGGTTATCTCATGGGCAACACCAGCATGTAGTTTCCTGGGCACAGCGGAAGAGCCCCTCTCCAGCAGCCCCCCAGGAAGGTGGGTAGTGCACGTGGCTTCACCGCCTTCCCTTTCAGGGTCCTTGTTCTCTCAGCAAGGTGGAGCAGGTCTCTTTAGTACCATCCTGTTCCAGAACTCCATCTCCTGTGTATCAGTCATCCCACCTGCTGAAAAGCTGACTGATGACATTTTAATATGAATGAGTTTCAGACAGAGCTACTCCACTCCATATTTGCATAATTAAGCCTTTTATCTCTTTATTGGGAATCAGACGCTTTGTCTCCAGTTACATGGATTTCAGACATCAGCAGGTAGATGAGAGCTATTTTTGGAACAAAGAAGAGCTTGAAATGCTACTGCAACATAGAAAAGCCTAAACCTGAAAGTCGACCTGACCTTTCTTCTAAGATGATTGTGTGGGGCAGAGGGGTTTCTGTGCCCACATGGCCTCTACTTCTCCAGGGAGGCTGGGGAGCTGCACCTTCCCAGAACAGTCTGGGGAGGGTAGCTTTGCCTTGAACTCAGAGGAGCTCTTCCTGTACCCTTGCCCAGCTGACCCTTCCTTCACCTTGTCCCTCTTCTCTATCCCCTTTGCAGCTGTCCAAACCCGCATTTTCTTCTGGGATACTCCCCAATGCTTTTGTTTTTCAGGGTTTCCAAGGCCATCAAGCATTTGCTGAAGAAATTCCCAAGATTGTGTGTGCTGTCCACTTAGCCTCAATCCTGTAATGCACAGCTTTGTCAGGAATTTTCTGCCCAAGGAAGACCCGGCGGGCCAAGGTGAGAGCCAAGGGAGAAGGGGTTGCCCAGTGGGGCAACAGAGGCAAGATGTGCACACGCTCCAAAGGGACTCAAGTTGACAATGTTGTATGAGGAAGCACCAAACCAGGGAGCACTGGACAAAAATATAGGATGAGTGAATTTTTGTGCTACTCATTGGTTTTCCTTGTGGTCCTCCAGTTTCTCTGTTGCTCCCTCATCTGCAGGGAAACTAAAGAGGAAACTGGCTTAACTACCAATCCTGGGATTGGTACTTACAAGCCACAGATAGAGAGCATTGTCTTCCATGGAAGTGGGCAAATCAGAATTGTTTTGGAGAAATAAGCCATCTAGTCATCCGAAATTAAATGTGTTCTCCAAAGGGCAGTCACTGGTGGGATTCACCGTCCATCACTGGGTTCTGCCGGAATCACCACCTGGGAGGCTGAGCCTGGGGCAGCAGGTGAAAGGCACGCGTGCTCTGGAGCCGTGTCTCTCCTCTAGAACCACCTGAAATGGAATGCTCAACTCCAGAGAAACTTGGAAGTGGCAAAGGAGAGCAAATTTCTTCTGAGTGTTCTGCCATTTTTCAGGGGTTCCAGTATAAGTCCAGCAGTGTGTGTACACAGCACAAAAACATCAGCCAGCTCAACAGAAACCTCAAACCAGCTATGCAGTATTTCAGGCAAAATGCACCAGTTGTTTGACTGCATTGATCACTTTTCAGAGGGCTGTGTGGTTGTCTAAATTTTGCCCATGAATCTCAAAGTTCATATTTAAAAGAGATCCACCCTCCCCCAACCCCCTGCTTGGTCCTTACAACTAAATTACTGTTCAGGGCTCAGCTTATTGCAGAGGAGGCATCAGCAGGATACTTTTGCATGAACAATGGTACACTCAGCTACAGCTGCTGCTGTGTGGAACTGAATAGTAATGGGAGACGGACCTTCGCACTCTGAGAAGAAAAAAGAACACTTTGTCATTTTTGTTCAAGGATTTGAGAATGTAAAACAAACAGCTCCTCATGTTCCCACACTTTAGAGTCAAGATGTTATGCAGAGATTGGAGCTAGATTGCTCAGTGACATCATGACAGGGCTGTAATTCTCAGGACAACGTTAAGACCACAACACCACGACAAGGGAATCCAGGCCAGAAGAAGGACCCAGGTCTGAAGAGTACTTGTGTCCTGCTGGACAACAAGAAAATCCTGCCAAGCAGTGAGTGGGCATAGCAACTTGCTAGTGCATTTTCCAAGTGGAAATTTGAGGCTTACTGAGGGAGAACCGTGGTGAACCAGAACTCCAGACCTAGGAGTTCGCATAAACACTGGGGAGCTCTGCTGATGCTCTGCATGCTGTGTGCTCTTCATCTTCCTGCCTCAGTTATCTCCAACCATACGTGAAATAAAATCCCCATTGAGGAAAAGGTGAGAAGATAGCCACAACTGCATACAGTGAGGTCTTGCTATATACCAGGGACTGCTCATATGTGTATATATACACACATACAAGTACACTTTTGCAACCAAATGATACCAGCCATTTAGTCCATCCCTAAAAATCTGAAATTCCTGAGAATTTAACCATATCAATGCAACCTTTTTTTACATTTTTGACAGAAGAAAAATAGGTGCCCTTTACAGATTTTTTTTCTTGAGGTGGCATTTCATTAGGTTGCCTAGTCTTGTCTCAAACTTCTGGCCTCAAGTGATCCTCCTGCCTCAGCCTTCCAAGTAGCTGGGACTACAGGAGGGTGCCACCATGCCTGGCCTTTATAGATTTTTTTTAAGATTAGTAAACAAAAATAAGTCAGAAGGAGCCAGATCAGGATTTTAAGGTGGATGCCTAATGATTTCCCATCAAAACTCCTGCAAATTTGCTATTGTTTGATGAGAGGAATGAGCAGGAGCATTGTTGTGGTGGAGAATTCTCTGGTGACGCTCCCAGGAATTTTCTGCTAAAGCTTTGGCTAACTTTCTCAAAATTCTCATAATCAGCAAATGTTATCATTCTTTGGCCCTCCAGACAATCAACAAGCAAAATGCTTCCAGCATCCCTAAAAATGTTGCCATGACCTTTACTCTTGACCAATCTGCTTTTGCTGTGACTGGACCACGTCCACCCCTTGATAGCCACTGCTTTGATTGTGCTTTGTCTTCAGGATTGTACTGGTGAAGCTGTGTTTCATCTCCTGTTACAATTCTCCAAAGAAATGCTTCAGGATTTAATGCTACCTGTCTAAGATTTACAGTGAAAGCTCTGTTTTTGTCTGCAGCTGATCTAGGCACATCTGGTGGAAAGTTTGTTCGACTTTAATTTTTCAGTCAGAATTGTGTAAGCTGAACCGATTGAGGTATCTATGGTGTTGGCTATTGTTTGTGCTGTTAGTCATTGGTCCTCTTCGATTAGCACACAAACAAGATGCATTTTTCCTCACATATTGATGTGGATGGTCTGCTGCTGCAGGCTTCACCTTCAACATCATCTTTTTCCTTCTTAAAATGAGTTATCCATTTGTAAACTCCTGATTTTTTTAGGGCATTGTCCTCATAAACTTTTTGTAAAGATGCAATGATTTCACCATTCTTCCACCCAAGATACACCATAAATTTGATATTTGTTAGTTCTTGGTTCAACTTTAGCAGAATTCATGTTGCCCTGATAAGGGCTCTTTTCAAACTGATGTCTATGAATTACCCACGAACTTTCTGAAGACCCTCATACATATGTATATCAATATATATGTATACATAATTTATATAATTTATGTATCAATCCTTGCAACAAGACACTATTTCTACTTTTTAAAAAGTAAGTTGAGTCATAGAAATGATGAGTGACTTCCCTGAAATCACTCAACCAGGACTGAAATCCAGGCAATCTGCTCTTTGCTCTGCTGATGCCCTTGATGAGAAGGAGGGTTCCTCTACGATGGGAGGATGAAATAAGCCATGCAGAGTGGAAGTCAGGGGGGTTTGCTTGCTATGAGATGAACCAGGGCAGAAGTCAGCTGAGCGGATTGTCTAAAGAGTACAATTTTGAATATAATTGCAAATAATCTCCATAGTGAAGAAGATACTACCCACACGGAGACTGCACAGCAAGCTTTCTGATCAGTTCAGGTTTTACAAAGGTGAAGGAGCACAGTAGGGAGGGACACCTCCCACTCCTCCAGCCAGGAAGCTTCTGCTCAGCCCTTCCCAGCACCTGGCTGGGGGAGGGTCAATGCTAATGTCATTCGCTGGGGTTCATGCCATTGTTTGGACATGGTCACAGCATCGCCTGGTGGCACACATCCTGTGCACTCCTGTGAGCATGCAGCTGGCCAGTGAGTAGAGATGAATCTCCTCCTGGCAGGCGGCAGACCTGGGCATGCTGGTCCTAAGATTTAGACTCAAAGTGGGAGCCCTGGCCTTTCACTAAAGTTCTCAGACATTTGCACGACAATTAATAAAGACAGCTTTTGATTCCCTTCTGCTATTATTCCCGTGCACAGAGATTCTCCAGAGCCTAGTGGGAGGGATTGGTAAGAGGTGATCAAGATTTCAGTATTCCAGGGTTCCTGGCAATAATAATATCTAATGGCATTAGAATTATGCCTTGTTTCTTGGAAACAGGGCAAAATACCAAGGAGAAATTCAAAGATGAGCATAACCTCTAAGAATGGTGTCAAGATGCCTAAAGCCCAAAATGTACTGATATTTTCAGAATGTACAGGAAACAGAAAAAATTTTTTTAAATAATCAAATAAGACATTTAAAAGGCACCGGCGTCTGCTTGACGTGAATGATATAATGTCAATGGAAGACAAAAGGAAAGCAAAATGATTCTTTCCTTACAGCATTCTCATCTTTACAGCCATAAACATCTCCCTCCTAAAAAAACAAACATAGATCAAAACGTGGTTAAGAGAGCATGGTGTTTCTAAAATATGTCCACAAATTATCAGATGCCCCTTCCTTCAAGAAGTAGAGCTTAATTAATTCTCCTTCCCTTAAGTGTGGGCGATATGTAGTGATTTGCTTTAACAACAGAATGTGACAGAAATAACAGAGAGTGATTCCAAGGGTAGGTTAAAGAGAAAACTGGTTTGCGAAGCCTGTTTTTTGTCAGAGGTTCATTTCTCTTGGGTAGATACCTAGAAGAGGAATCGCTGGACCATATGGTATATTTTTGTTTAACTTTTTAAGGAACTGCCAAACTATTTCCCAAAGCACCTGCACTATTTTACACTCCCACCAGCAATGCGTGAGGATTCTGGTTTCTTCATGTTATTGTCTACTTTTTGGATTGTAGTCATCTCAGCGAGTGTGAAATGCCATCTCAATATCATTCACAGTTCTAAATTTTAAGCAAAAATCAAAGTTCTAAGTGATCACATGGAATGAAAGAACTCAACTAATTCAAGTCCTGCTTCTTCCTCTTTACAATCACTGTGCTGTCGTGTTTATTTCAACTCCAGTTTACAACATCACAGGGATTGGAAACGGGAACCAATTATGCCCTCAGAAAAATAGGACAATCCCAAACTCTTATTTACTCTTGAAACAAACCCATGTAGCTAAGTCTGCCGGAGTCAGGGGCTGATTAAAATGATGAGTTCTCTGAATTAACTTTCTTGTAGCCTTTTAAAATGTTACAGAAGGATAAATAATAAAATATGCTAATTTAAGCTTACATGGATTTTATCAAAACTCAGCAGCCACTGCAGCAATTCATTAGAACTTAGAAGAATAAAATATTTTCTCAGGGAAGAATAATTTGTCACTAAAATTGTTTAGCACTGCCAACTCACAGTGATAATAACAAGCAGTTTGAATTTTAGTTGATGTTGTTCTGTTTTTAAATTGTCTCAGGTGATGCAATAATGAACCTTTCGGGCTCACGCCCCAGGCATGAGCTCCCCCGACCCCACTGGAGGTGCCCACCCCGCCAGGACCGTCCCCATCGCTTCCGGAGGAAGCTGTGACTGGTATGTATTGTAAACAGAGGGTGAATTGTAACAGGTTAAGTTACCATCCTTAGAACTTGCCAAGGGACACTGGCATCTGGCAGGTTGTTTGTTAGAAAATGGTGATGAGGGCGACAGCGAGAGCATGTCTGGCCCTCATCTGAAACCCACCTGGGCTTGGGCTGGTGCTTATTCCTGTTCTGCCTTCCCTGTTTAGATTCCCCCTACAAGAGAGGAAGAGAAATGTGCCAAATAAACACCCCTTCCATGTGCCCTGATCAGCAATAGATTTAACCAAGGAAGACAGGAGAGAAGGTAAACGCATTCGTTCCCAGCTAGAGACACTGGCCAGCACTGGGCTGGGAGGTGGCACCGGGCACTTCTCAAACTTAGGCCTGCGAAGGTGGTAAACCTTTGAGAGGCATACACAGGGCGCCAAGCAGAAAAGCGCAGTCACCTTGAAACGACAGAACGACTCCCAGTTGAGAATGACGGGAAGCTGGTTCTATAAAACCATAAAGAATTTCCGCCCAGATGGGCAGTTGGCCAGTCTTGGAACCACAGGAAAGGACATCTCAGAGGCAAAAGTCGGGAATGACCATCTAAGGCCTGCCTGGGAAGAGGGAACTTGGTCTGTGGGCTTCCCGAGCCTGCTTCCCCTGTCTGTGCATCTCTCCAAAGAGACAGAGGGCGCAGCGTCCCAGCCCTACCTCCTAATTCTGTTCTGCACTCACTGAGCAACCATCTGAGTGTGATCTTGCTCCCAGGCAGGGAGGCTCAGAGAGAGAAAATGTGTGTGCAGCCTTATAGAACTGTTTTTGGACCTCAGAGCAGAAAGGCAGGTATAGATTTGGGGGGAGGGTGTTGAGGAAAAGATGAGTAAAAAAAAGGACCCCCATAGATTGGGCTTCCAGGTCCCAGAAGATACTGTTCTGCCCCCACGTCCACCCAGCGCCTCGCTGAGCAAATACCCACTGGGTCATCAGGCAATGCCTGAGCCAGGCCATACACAGTTTTAAAGAATGACTATTCCCAACCATCTTACGCATTTGCATGCTTGGACATTCTCAAAAACGAGAGCCCATACATGAAAGTGGAGTCCTCAAGAGTGGACATATGAGGGCACACGTCGGGCCCCAGCAGAGGGACTCTTGAAACCACAGCCTCAAAATCCAGCTGTTCTCAAAGAACTTATTCTCAGAGCATCATTATGCAAATTAAAATCGTGTTAGCTGTTCTTATCGGTGCATTGACATCTCTGAAATTTAGATCAAAGAGGGGGTCACACAAGGTAGCACATTTCATCAGGGAGTCTTTTGTTGCTATTGCTTAACATGGCCATTCTCCCAGAAATTACTTTCCCATAATCACCCACCTCTACAGGAACAGAGCAGTTCTTAGCAGCATGCGGAACACAGTTTCTGAGAAGCCTGAAAATTTGGAAAGCCTGGGGTTTTTTTTCCAGAGGACAATCTATGAGAGGTTTGTTCTCAAACATTCTGTCTTGAACCTCTACCGTTCCATATAGTGGAAGTAGCACAATAATGCTATGAATTGTTTCCTAACACCAGAAAAATAGCCCGTCTCAGGATACTCAGAGTGCCACAGCAGAGGGAGGCAGGAGGGAGTGTAACCGGAGTTTGATAGGAGAGAATCTGTGGAAGAGGAGGCAGCACTCCCCGTGAAGAGACAGGAATGGGCTGCAAGACCTCTCCTCCCCACTCGGCTTTGAGAGTGCTGAGCTCCCATTCAAAGTCTGTAGCAAGTGTCATTTAAAAGGTGAATAGAAATACCATTCGATCCAGCAATAGCACTATTAGGCATCTACCCAAAAGAGCACAAAACATTCTACGATAAAGACATCTGCACCCGAATGTTTATGGCAGCACAATTCACTATTGTAAGAACGTGGAAACAAGCCAAGTGCCCGTCAATCCATGAGTGGATTATTAAAATTTGGTATATGTTTACAATGGAATATTACTCAATCATAAGAAACGACAGTGATCTAGCACCCCTTATACTTTCCTGGATTAAACTTAAGCCCATTATCCAAAGTGGGGCACCAAAAGAGCAAAAGAACGGGATCCATTTGTACTCACCATCAAATTGGTACTAACTGATCAACACTAGGTTGATCACATGGCAGAAATACTCTCTAGGGATTAGGGGGATGGGGGGGCAAATCTACAACTAAAGGACACGGGGAGCACTAAAGGGAAGGAAGGGCATGCCTTTAATCTGCATTTGAGTGAGGCAAAGACATAAAGTGTAACTATAATGTTTGTACCCTCACAAAACCCTGGAATAATAAATAAAAAAAAAAAAAAGAAAGAATACAAAACTCCAAATAAAAAAAAAAATGGTGAACCTTCTTTAAAGGCTAGTTAACACAGCAGTGGCTCCAAACGTAACAATGGCTCTAAACCAACCTTTTGATTGATCAATAAGGAGAAATGGTGGGTCTTCAAAGACCCTAAGACTTCTGTCAGGGAATACGCAGATGATGGCAGGGGAAGAAGGAAGAACCCAGCAGAGGAGAAAACCAGGGCAAGAGGTCTGACCACAGGCAGGGCTACGTCTGGCGTATGCAGAGCAGTCAGCACTACTCACCCTCGGCAGCCTCTCTGCAGTTCCCGGGTGAATAACTGTCCTGATATGGCTGGGAGGTTCAGTCTCACGGTTTTATTGACATTCCCAACGTCCAGCTATCATGCAAAGCCTTTTACATGTACAGATTCCTGCCTCTCTTCTTAACGTGCTAAAACTCCAGGAAAATTCACATTTCATTTGCAAAAAATGATAATACCTTTTTCTCTACATCCTTACCTCTCAAGAGGGTGATAGTGTTATCATTCTATTTCGTTGATGTTGTTGTTGATGACATGTCTATGAAAGGATGCTGCTGTTACTTAAATTTGCATTTCCTTGATTACCAGTAATTTTGAGTATCTGTGTGTTTATGACCACGGTACCCACTTTTGGGTAAATTATACATCCATGTCTATTTCTATTATTTGCTGCCCATTAGTAAGGTTTTATTAACTTTTATCTATTATCTGTGATACAGATATACTGTTAATGTAATTTCTCATTGACCTTGTTTCAACCTTCTACAGCTTTTGGTTTCTTGTCTTCGTTAGGAAGTCTCCACAAATCCTAAATTGTATGTATAGGTTCCTAGATTTTCTTCTGTAAATGAATTCATTCATTCATTTATCTATCTATTTATTTTTACATTGAAGTCTTTAGTAATCCAGAATTTATTTATATATAATCTGACAGACAAGGGCTCATTTCTATTTCCTTCTGGATGGACAACGAGTTGAGCCAGCACCTTCCTTCTCATGTGGAATTGAAATCCCAACTTCATAATATATTAAAATAGCAAGTACTTTGGAATCTATGTCTAGATTTGCTATTCAATGCCTCTAACATTTTTTTCAAAAATCGATGCCTTATTTATTTGACTATAGTGACTTTACAGTATGTTTTAATATCTATATTCACTATTCTTTTCACATATTTATTATTGGACATTTTATTTTTCCATATAAGCTTTAAGATCATTTTATATTATTTGAATTTTGGGAGATCTAACATTTTCACTATTTTCAATCTACACACTCAAGAACTTAGTATGATTTTCCATTTGTTTGAGTCTGGTTCTCAGGACTTTACAGTTTTCTTCACACAGTATTTCTTTGCATTTTTTTGTAATTATGAATTAATTTTTCCCATTTCCGTGTTTAGATTATTTTTGCTATTGATTGTTATGTATATATATTTTATATCTCTTCATTTTGTCAAATTCTCTTATCGATTTAAGTATTTTTTTTTCTTAACTCTGTTGGGGTTTCCAGGAATATAATAATATTATCAACAAAAAGAGTTTCACTGTTTTTTTCCAGTGTTTATACAAATCATTATTTTTAGTTTAATTTTATTTTATTTTAGTGACAGGAGTCTCACTATGTTGTCCAGGTTGGACTCAAACTTCTGAGTTCCAGGGATCCCCTGACCTCAGTCTCCTGCATCTCTGGGACTATAGGTGTGCACCACCATGCCTGGCTTATACAAATTAGTTTACTGCCTTTTTTATTGCATTTGCTAGAACCTCTAAGATAACAATAATGGCAAGACCAAGCAATCTTATCTAGTTCCAGATCATAATTGAAGCGATTTCAGTGTTTTGCTATTTAGAACGATGTTTGCTTATTTTCATAGTTTTTATATTTTAAAAGGTTCCTCATGTACATATTTTCATAAGTTGTTATTAAGAATAGCTGCTGAATTTTTATCAGAATGAGTTTTCAACATCTATTGACATATTCATTTATTTTTCTGCTTTAATATGTTGATTTAATGAATTACATTGCTGGATTTCCTGAAACCCATCCAACCTTGCACTCTTGCAATAAACTCTACTTGGCCATAATATATTAGCCTGGTAATACATTGTGGGGCTTGTTCAAGCTAAAATCATATTTAGAATTTTTTGCATCTAATAATTGATATTGATCTTTTTATGGTATCTTTATCAGGTTTTAGTAATCAGATTGGATTCATAGATATAACAAGAACTTGTCCCTCTTATTCGATAGTGTTAAATAGTTGAAATCACATCAGAATTGCTCATTCTTTAAGGTTAAATAGTATTCAGCTAAGAAATTATCAAATTCTGTTAACTTTTTCAGTAACACATTTTAATCACTTTTCTAATCTCTTCTACAGCGTTTATTCAAATTTTCTACTTCTTCTTCACTTAACTTTAATGATTTATATTTTCCTAGGAAATCATCAATGTTTTCTAAGTTTCCAAATTACCCTTTTGAGATTAAAGTTTTGCATGTGGTCAAGTATATGAGCAACTATTTCAGTAAATATTACCTGGACATTAAAAAACTGCATGTTCTTTAGGAATTACTAAATAAATAAATTTGTGTTAAGTAAACAGAAATTTGTTGAATCTACGTTGCGTTACACATTCACTATTGGCTGGGTAACTCCTATTCAGGCTTAGGTCTCAGTTTCATGTCACTTTCCACAGGAAGTCCTCCTTGACAACCTAGACTCAGTTGGGGGACAGTGTCACAATGCACAGCACTTTTTCTTCGTGGCACTCGTCTCATTTGTAATGAAATAGTTATTTGTACAAAAAAATAGAGTAATGTCTTTCACTGCTACTATCAAATAAGTTGCATGGATGGGATGTCTGCTTTATCTTAGTCTCAAAACATAGTCGAACATAGCAGAGGACCTGACACATAGTGGGCAAGCAATAAATATTTTATATGAACGAATGAATGAACAAATAGTCTGTTAATTAGAGGAGATATAAATTCAGGAACTGTCACTGGCCATTTTCCACCATGGGGTTGGAAAGCCAGACCACCAACCACATCAAAGATTTCAGAAACAGACATGCAAGAAAAGAGCCGAACTGACACGTGGAGGAAAACAAAATTTCCTGGCTCACAAGAGCACATCAGTCCCCACTGAAAGTTTGAGTCAGAGGCTCAATTGCACCCATTCCTTGGATTTTGTAAGACCTGCTGTAGCCTTATAATTCCATTGTTGGCTTAAACTAAAAACAATAGCATATTTCTTTAGTTTTCATCAAATGTCCCTTTTCTGTTCCAAGATCCCATCCAGGACACCACGTTACAATCAGTTGCCCTGTCCCTCAGGCAGAGTACTCTTGGCTCTGACAGTTTCTCAGACTTCCCTTGAATTCGATGACTTCATTGTATTTTTTGTACTTTCTTTTATTGCATCTAATTATATGTTTACTTTGTGTTCACTTTGATTTACTTTGTTGTCTAATCTTTTTCCTTTTGCTATTTTTTGCTGGTTTCCATAAGTTTCTTTTCATTATCTTTTTCCTTTTGTTGATATTGTTCTCCTCTAATTTTCTGTTCCACAAATGCCTCCCCTCTCTCGGAACTCACAAGAAAACACATATTGCTGTCATATTTTTTTAACTAAACAAACTAATTTATTTCCTTCACCAAGATAGTTATCCCAACAAGATCACTCTTCTAGAACATTTTCACTTCTCTGTTCTTCTCAACTCTACCTTTATCTAGACCAAGGTAAAATCTTTTAAGGTGCTTTGCTTCATTTCATCTTGCTCTTCCTTCACCCCTAACTTCTAGGTTTTTCTGAGATAGCTTAATACTTTTAGTTCCATATTATTATTAGAATTGCCCTTTTTAGTTTTAGAATGCTCTTTGGGATCTATTGCTGTCATTGGATTTAACGACTCGTGCATCGTGGAACATTGTTTCTTTTCCTGCTCTTCTGCTCCATCTTTGGTGGTGGAGGCGTGTGGTTACCATGCTGTCCGGCTATAGTCTTCCTCTAGTATCCCGGATGTGTGAGTGACATACTCGGCATCACAGCACACCCCACACACCTCCTCCTCCCAGAGAGGCCGATGGCATCTTAAGTGGGTGCAGGTATCTCAGGTTGCCTCCCTTTCTCTCAATAGTCAGATGCCATTCCACCGACTTCTGTTTAAGATGTTGCACATGAAACATTGAATGACAGTCTGATTCTTTAAATAACTGGTTATTTCTGTCTAGAAATTTGTCATATTTTCTCTTCATTCTTGAAATTTAAAAATTTCCCAGACTAACTTCAGCAACTGTGTTCCTTTTTTTTTTTTTTTCTCACCCTTCTGCTGGGAGCGTGGCAAAGAGTTTCAATGTGCACGTTCAGGTTGTCAGGTTGTTCTTAATCTCAGTGACATTTTCTTCTTTCATCAGTTTAACCATTGCCTCTTCTCCATCTGTTCATTTTCTCCTCTGTGGATCTTCTTTTATTCATGTTCGTTTTTCCAAGAAACATCCTCCAGAAATCTATTATGTTCTCTCACGATGGTCTCCTAGTATTTTACCTCCGGTTGAACTTCTAGGCTGGTGATGCAAGTCTCAGCGGTGACTGCCACTCTCCTTCCGTTCATTTACCAGCATCTTCAGCTCAAAAATCATGCAGTAAGTCTTTAAAAAGTATAGTTGACGACTCTTATGTGTTTCTACATTTGGTTTAAGTTTTAATCCATTCGTTAAAGGGCTTGTCCTGTGTGCTCTGCTTGTTTTTCCTCTCTCAGGCTCCTGGACTCCTCCCTCACCCTCCAATACTGGGGCTCAGGTCTTGCTGCCAGAATCCTCCAAATGACGCCAGGGAACAGTGCTTCTCAAACGTGGTCTGCAGAGCCCTGGAGGTCCCTGAGGCTCTTTCCAGGGGTCTACGAGATCAAAACTGCTTTCATAATAATGCTAACATGTTATTTGCCTTTTCCACTGTGTTGACATTTGCTCCAATGACACGAAAGCAATGGTAGGTGAAACTGCTGATTCCTCAGCATGAAGCAAAGCAGTGTACCCAAAATGTACCAGTTGTCACTGAGCCCTTCAGAACCACATACGGAGAAAGTGGAGAGTTGAGGATTTGAGTAGTTTGTAAAGGTCATTGAGATAAAAGGCAAAGATGGGCTCACCTCCAGCACCGCGGATGCCGGGCTGTTCCGTAATAGCCTTTCCCCTAACGAACCAGCTCGGATTCCGGAGAAAGAAAAGAGGGTGGAAGTAAAAATACTCATAAAACATACCAATGCTTCTTACAAGAGTAATGGCTGGGGGAAAAAAAAAATCTCTTCTCCTCAGGTTTCCTTCATCTTTAATGTCATCCAATTCCTCATGTGCTGCTTTGGCAACCAGGAGAAAGCTCAGCCTGTCCCTAAACCAAGGAGTGGCCCAGCCGGACGCCAGGAGGTGGCACTTGCTCCTTCTGCTTCAAGACCCGCTCTCCACCCACCCGAGCTGTTTCCTATGCTACATGTCTGTGTTTTTCATCATGATAAAAAGGGAGTGTGGACTCTTGCAAGAGAACCGAATCCTCCTTTTTTCTTTCATTCTCCTGGAAGCGGGACTGGATACATAATTTGAAGGACCCAAAGCAAAATGAAAATGAAGACCTCTTGTTTAAAAAGCAGGAAAAAGTACTATAAAAGGTAGTGAAATACAAAGATTTTTTTCTTTAAAAATATCTTGGTACTTACAAAAAAGTAATAGGGAAAATAGTGATGCACGAATAACAGTGTGAACATACAGTTTTGCAAAATAATATTTTGGCGTCAATTTTATATAATGCAATAAATGATAATATTGTATTAATATGATGTCTTGATTGATCGTAAGATTTGGGGGGCTCGCTTTTCCAGAAATTGATTAGATCATCAAAATCTATACATTCAGCAACTCTATTTTTAGTAGATACATATAATTGAAAGCAATATCAGTTACCTTTGCAAATGCAAGATTACAAATAATTTTTGATAATTTTTAATTTTGAGAAGGACCTTTCTGGGTATGTAACTGTTACTGGAGTTATTGAGAGTATTTTTGGGGCTGTGAAAACATCATTGGAAATATTTTGCAACATTGTATGGGGATAAATTTCTGATAAATTATATCAAAATACAAATTTTATTACACCTAGAACTGATGATTCTCACAGAATGATTTCTCTAAAAGTTTTAGTTGTGTGCAAATCGGTTTTATGTAAGTCTGAAGTTAATTTTCCATGTGAATGCATACAACATTATTTTAATATCACCTCTGAAATTTTCTATAATTTGTGGAGCTGTCATTGCCATCTCTGTGGTTGCTATGGCAGATTCTGGCCTGACCACCCCCTCAGAAAACCATAGTACCTGGATGTCCCCAAGACATGCACGTGAGGCATGCGCACTGCCCCCCGCGCCCCTGCCTGTTGCTGGACCACAACCGTCCATGTGTGCACTGCTGCCTGGCATATCCCCCTCTGCCGGCGTGCATGCTACACTGGCCCATCAGACAGCATCACAAAACACAAGTTCAAAGAGAACATTATATTAAGAATTTCAAGACAGTCACAGAAGAACATTAAACCAAGTTCAGGACCTGTGCATGCAATTGCTCTGGTCACACTGCCATGAAGCCAGCCTGCCTGGGAGCGGCACATAGCAGTGGTAATTTCTGATTTCCCCACTCACTAGTGGTTTGGAATGGAGTGTTTAATGCACTTTTTATTGCCAATCTAGCAAGTACTTTGTCTTACAAATTTGCCACTTACAATCTCTCCTTCTAGAAACGATAGAGGCTTTGTGCAGCTCTCTAAGCCAGCAATGTCTCTTCTCCTTGTAAATCAGTGGCTATTTTTTCAAGCAAACCAATGTGAACCTAACTTGAATAGTCGCTAATGACTTAAATTAGTTGCTGAGTCTTTCTGAGACCCTAATTTTCCCCAGGAGTTATTAGCTCAGGCGCAGAGAAGCACTGGACTCATCCAGCCATTGAAAACATCACAGCCTTAAATGCAGGTCATGCATAATTCAGAGTGCAAGTTCCGCAGCAATCCTGCCTGTTCAAATCCCACTTCTGCCTCCCGTTTCCTGCTGTAAGCCCTTGGCATAAGCTGTGGTTTGAATGTGTCCCTCCAAAATTCAGGTGTTAATGATGTGATAGTATTAAAAGGTGGGACCTTAAAGAGGTGATTAGGCCACAAGGGCTCCTTCCTTGTTAATAGGATCAAGGCCCTTATAAAATAGGCTTTGTACGGCATTCAGCTAGTTCGATCTCTTGCCCTTCTGCCTTCTACCATGTGAGGATGCAGCAAGAAGGCCCTCACCAGGTGCCAATTCTTGATCTTGGACTTCCAGCCTCCAGAAATGTGAAAAATAAATTTCTGTTCTTTATAAATGACCCAGTCCGTGGTATTCTGTTACAGCGATACAAGCGGACTAAGGCAGCATATTATTAACCTCTGTATGCCTATTTGCTCATCTTTAAAATGGAGATAATGGCGTTTATCCATTAAATGGTGAGCCCTTTAAAGATAGGGCGTGATAAATGGTATTACTATCCAATTCTAAATAAATGGGGTTCAGTCTCTTAGCTTTTAGCAGTGATTTTCCTAAGACAAAAAAATGCTATGTTTGACTAACATAATTCTTTTCTGTAAAATGAAGAGGATGTTCACTACTGCTTTCTGTAGGGGTCTATGAAACAGCAGACATGAGAATCCAATTCAGCAAGGCCACTAAAAAAGTACAGTTGGATGAAGGCTGCAGGATCAGCTAAGGGTGTTTGTGTGTGTGTGTGTGTGTGTGTGTGTGTAGCTGTGTGTGTGTGAAGAAAAGGCTCTGTGTCTGCATATGATCTACCCTGTGCTTACTTGAAAGAAGGCTCTGAGTGTCCATGTATGTCACCAACAAATACATGTGGCTTTCATTTGATTACTGGGATTGCTTCCTCTTGTTTACACGGCAGCTGTCTGCAGAGCTCCAGTGAGACAGCACAGTTAAGTAATCTAGAACAGAACACCTCGTCTTACCACACAAGACAAAGAGCAGGCATTTTTTGGAGTGTTTTGTTTTGTTTTAAGAGGGATGAGGCTTTTCAAACCTTCCTTATGTTTGATCATGAATGTGAAGTATAAGCAACAGCAAGGTTCTGTAAAAAAGGAACGCAGAATGTAAAAAGAAATTCACATTTAAGTTCCATCAGCTTGGCTAGTACGGACTAAAATGTTAATTAGGGTTAATTAATCAACCCTATATGCCAATAGATAGGCATGTTAAAAATTAATTTCTTCCTTGACAGACTTTATAAAATATAAGTGTGACCTATTACAAGGAAATTAAATCATCAAAAATGATGAAGTTGTAACATTTCATTAAATTCACCCATGAGATTTATGTTATAGAATATCTGCAGGTGTTTCTGCCACTAAATGTGTAGCCTCTAGAAATGGTCATCAAAAGTGTGCCCTTCCCAGGGCCCATCTTCACCTGTCCTACTTCCCCACCTGGGTGAGGGTTGACTATCCCAAGTTGCCCCATACAATGTTTATTTCACTTTTTGTTGTCTTCACTGCAAGCTGTATGTGTTAGGGTCCGAGGAGAAGTTGAACAGGGAAAGGGAAACTGCTTGGAGATTTCAAAGCAGAAGGAATGTGACACACGGAGTTGGTTACAGGGGTGGGTGATGGACAAGCCAAGAAGCCAACAAGGGACGATGAGGAAACTCAGAGGAGCAACAGCAGGAAGCTGCCACCTCCCTTGGGCTGCGGGGTAAAGGAGGACGTGTTACTGGGCCCCGGGGGCCATGGTCACCCGGGAGAGGCTGGCAGGCCCATCCAGTGAGACTGGAGCCATGAAAGAGATGCAGGGCAACATCTCAGAACAATTAAATCAGAGTCCCTGCCATCAGTGGTTTTTAAAAGTCCCCGGGTGGTTCCCAAGTGCAGCCAGGACTGAGAACCACTGCGTAGCGTCTAGCCAGAGTCTGCAGTCTAGTTTTGACTCTGTCCCAGACCGAGCAAGTGTGTGGAGAAGAGCTATGCACATCCTGTCACTTGAAGTCTGGAGGCAGAGACCAAAGGTAGCGATAGATGAGGCAGCCAACCCGACCTCAGCTACCTTTGAAGAAATATCTGAGAACCAGATCTGATTTATAGAACTTTTCTCATAGGTAATTTCTTAGTAATTGCTCTATAAAAAACACAATTTTAAATAGCCATATTTTGCTCAATGTCTATTGAAAAGAGTGATTAAATATCACACTGTATGCCAATTATAGTAAACCATTATCTAGCACAATAGATGAAAAAGCCATTTCAAATATATATAAATTGACTAGAGTAGGCTGTCCTGCTTAATAACTCTATTAACTTGCACATATTAAATGTGTGCTAATTATTTGTTGAATGAACTTATCATCAAAGGAAGATTAATGTTCATTTTGATATTATCGTGCTCTTTATTGTATTTTAATTCTTTGAAAATTGATAATCTATGATGATATATATAGTGAATCTTTTAACGGGAAACAAACATCTTAATATGATCTTGTTTTAAATGACTGAGAAGGCATTTTAAGATTTTGTACAGCCCTAGGGTAATCACCATGAACACCAATTATCATCATGAATATTGCGAAAGAGGAGTCTGATTGGCAAAATGCCAGATAGTATAGTTCACTTGAGCCCCAGGTAACCAGAAAAATGGTTAACTCCTTTTAAAGAATTACCTGTAATACATTTATATGCCCTTTTCATCAGGCATTTATTCACACAAGAAATGTTTATTAGGCAATTAATGTGTCCTGGGAAATAACAAGACAAATGAGGTCCCTGCCTTAGAGCACTTTATAATCTAATAGAAGAGATTAAACAATCATGCCGGTGTCCATGGGAGGTGGCAGGTGCTAATTCTAATGTTCAGCGCGGTTTGAGATGTCCAGGCCAGAGGACAGGAGAAGGAAGGCTTGAGAGCAGATGCCAGCTGATGGCAGGAAGCAAGGACACTCGTTAAAAGCGTTTGAAGAAAGAAGTGACCTAATCAAAGTGACGCATGATGTGCAGGAAGAACATAAATGAGAAAACCAGTTAGGGATTATTGGAAAAGTTCCCCTAAGCAAAGGGTCCAAAGAGGACAAAAATATCAGATGAAAAGAATCCACAGAATGTCATGCCTGAATGTCTCCAAGGGTTGATTGGGAGTCGGGGGGAATTGAGAAACAGAAAGAAGAGCTAATTAGAAGAGAAAGACAATAAATATTCCCTTTCAGACACATCTGGTTGCAGGCTGGATAGACATCCAACAAGCAACACCCACCACGAGCACACTGAACAATTCACACTGTTTGCAAAGCAGTTTTATTATGACATTGCCATTGTGAAACCTGTATCCAGAAGTAGAATTCACTTGTCGCTCATAGTCCAAAACATTTTGAATAAAAGTATAAATTCCTTGGTGAACACAATATTCTTACAGGCTCTGAAAAGTAGCAGTGCAAGTCCTCTTGGTATGCATCAAACGTGTACTGTTTCCACTTTGCTTTAACAAAATCACGATGGTGATGAAGATATGGCCCCGGCTTTTCGGTTTATGTTGAAGAAAACTAGATCCAGTGGGCATCGTGGGAGCAGTGGTGAACAGTGAGGGGCCTGACCTGGCACACTGTAGATTGGGGCTTCACTGGCCAGAGCTGCAGAGACAACCGAGGCAAAGGAGATTGTATCCTGCAATTGTAGCGCAGTTGGGTTGGCAAGAGCCCCACACTTTGCTTCATAAGCACAACAGCATTTTATTGACTCTTCCTCCTTTTTCTCTGTCTCTTTAGAGGCCCCAGGAATGGACTCAGTGAGAGAAATCCAGATAATAACAGTAACTTACATGTGGACAATGCTTTGACATTTACAAAATACTTTCCCATTTGACATTAACACACTTAAGTATCCCAGTAACCCTCGGATATGGGTGCATTACAGATGGGTGCCCCAAACAGAGAAAAGGAGTGGAAATTAAACCCCGGTCTCATGACCCCTCCAGGTGGGAAAGGGCAGATCTGTGACAGGCTCAGAAGAGTTTGTTCCAGAAATACGTTATTTTTTTCAGACTTCAAGCTGCCCAACCCAGCCAAACCTCTTTCTTTCAAGATTGGCTTCATTTTGTCTTCATTCAACACGTAAAATTTTAAAATATATTCTTTAGATGAAAAAACGTTCCAATGCATTTAAAACTTTTATGTCTCATAATTTATATCTTGTCTATCAGTAAATAGACACATAATTTTATTTAGTTATAATCTGGATCTGCTATTTTTCATTCTACTTTTATCCTCTCATGTTGAACATAGGTCACCAGAAGATGTTTGAGCATACAGCGTGTTTGTAGCATAAGCTCTTATTCTTCTAATATGTTAAAAATAAGGAGAAGGGAAAAAGCAGATAATTTTGTCTTTTTTTCATTTTTTATATTAAAATTATTTTTAAATTTTAAAATGTATAGTCATTTAGATTTGGAAGTCTGTTTAATTTTAAAAAGTATAGTTGTCTGGACCTAAAAGTTCTGTTTCAAAAAATGATTATACACTTAAAGATGAGAATTTGCTTATTATTAGAACATTGTGTTTTAAGGTTTTGATCGTGACAGCCTTAAATTGGCACCTGTTTGCTGCCTGTTCCATTCTAGCCCCTTCTACCATTCCAACAAAAACAGACTAGTAGTTCTTATCTCTCTGTTCCTTATTCCCCCCATTAGAACAAACTATCCCTCAATCAGCCACACAGGGGACCCTTAGCCCCTTGCTACTCAATGTGTGGTTCACAGAACAACAGCATCCCGGGGAGGTTGTTAGAAATGCAAGATCTTGGGCCCGCCCCAGTCCTGCAGAATCAGAATCAGCATTTGGCCAAGATCCCCAGGTGATTCGTATAGGCATTGAAGTTGCTGCAGAGAGCTCCGATTGCAGCGCTGCTCCTCAATTTCAGCTGGGAGCAGGATTCCCCCCAGCTGACTTAATTGGTCTGGGGAATTTTTAAAAGCTCCCAGGTGATTCCAATGTGTAACCAAGGTTGAAACCCACTGGTCTTGATTAACTTCCTCTTTTTATAGACAAGCACAACGAGGCCCAGTGGGTTAGCTACTTGCTCCAGGTTATAAAGCAAATTTGCAAGTAGAACTAGAAAATGGAAGATCATTCTCTGGTTTGGGGCTGCCTCCACTATGTAAGAGCCCACTCCTTCCAAAAGCTGAGGGCTGGGGTTCCAGGCTTGGGACGTGGCATAATCCTTGCCCAGCCCTTTCCATTCACCTGCTCCCCTCTCTCACCAGAGCATGTTTGGCTTTCTGGATGCACTTGAATGCCCACCCTCACAAGCCCGGAAACCATCCTGTGTGGCGTCCTTGCACGTGTCCTTCCCAGCACCCGAGATGGACACTCTCCTGCCCGTCGCCACCTCCCACGGCACCACCTCTCCTTCGACACCGTCTTCCTGATGCAAACCGGAAATGCTTCACCTCTAAGCTCGTGGGTTCTGACATCCCAGTTTCTGCCTCAACTGCCTGTGATCCTCCTCGCCTTCTTGCACCCACTGGATCTGCTCTTGACCACACTCTTCCTCATAGCCCTGAGGTTCTAATGGAATACAGACTGATTCATTTTCATCTTGTCTTTTACTTATTGACTATTTCCACCTGACCCGTCAACCTTTCTCTAATTATATCTTTGTTTTGCTCCTCTCTACTTACCACTACTGCCCCCTGTCGATTGAAATGTTGTACTTTGAAGCCTTGGGGCTGTTTACCAAAGACTCATGGTGCCATAATTTAAAGGAAAAAACAAAACGGCTATAAACGTTCCTATCTTAAATGCAATGCCATGGCTTTGAAACATAAAAACTTGCCATCTAATAACCTGGATATAAATTAGCCAAAAATTTGACTCACGTGCAGTTGGAGATCAAAACAAGCTGACATGCTTTAGGCAACATACATGCTCAAGGCCATAATTAGACAATAACTGCTAAAATATTGAAAGGAAACCAAATTTTACAAACTGATCAATTTAGATTTTAAACAGAAAAAAGGTCAGCCTATGCTAGCAATTTCCCGAGAAGCAATGTTTCAGTGGAAAATACTTGCTACGAGACAAATAAGGTCATTCGACATTAGTTTTACCATAAAATAAACATACTGAAAGATTATACTAAAATCAGAAATTCTACCAAAGATTTTTGAATCACATAAAAATTAATTAATGAGCCTTCAATTATTTACCAACTAAATAACAAGTAAATACAAATTTCAATGTTTGTGTCTGTGTCATTAGATTGTGTCGAAAGAACAGATGGTACAGCAAACTGATACAGAAATATCTTCTGTCAAATTATCTTCAGGACTCTACCAATCCAACATTTGTAAAATTTGAATCCAAGAAAATAATTTAGTATTATTAGGTAAATGTGGGGATTTGGTTTTTTGTGGGTTTTGGTTTTTGGTTTTTTTTTTTTTAGTTTTACCAAGTACTCTGAGAAGTGCTCCACATCACTGGACAGAAGGTCCCTATTTCCAGGTCCTCCCCATCTGCCTGGCACATTCCCAGGACGGATCTGAGGGGCCCCTCTCTCCTTTCCTTCATCTGGTGAGCCGCCGCCTCCAAAGGTCCACCAGGACTGAAAGTTAGCATGAAGCTCTCATTATCACGTAGTTGAGTGGTTTCAAGATGTCACTTCTCTTGGGTACTCTGGCGCTCTGTTTTGTTCCTTTCAGCTCTTCTTCTGTCTTGCTGTCTCAGGGTCTGAAATTCTCTCTCTGCTTAGCAGGGGGACTAGCGGGGACCCCTCCCGGCCCCTGCCACCTTCTAGCCTGGCAGTTCACGCTGCTTGCAGTCACACTCATCTCTTCACTGCTCCCACCATATTTTGCATGGCTTAGTCAACTCAATTTTTTTTTTATTTTAAAAATTAGCTAGCAATTACTCATATCACTATGAAAGAAGGCAAAGTTGCAGGCAGATTTATTATAATACTTTTCCAAGGAGCAGAATTACTTCTCTTATACTCAATGAAATGAAAGTAAATACTGTAGCAAGAAAATTATTTTTAAACAATATTCATTATTTAACAGTAATTAATAAGAAACTAGTCTAACAAATAAGAATGGTTAAATAAATTGTGATATAATCATATGGTAGAATACTCTACAACTATTAAAAATCATGCTTTTGAAGATTAATGACAAAGGAAAGTTGCACGATAAAAATTAATATATTATGTACGATATTATCTGACTCTGTAAAATAAAATACAAAGGAAATGCTAATAATGGCTATTTCTGGGTTATGAGATTATAGATAATTTTTAATCTTTCTTTACATATAGTTTCTGTGTTTTTAAACTTTTTACAATGAACATATATTACTCTTGTAATGAGAAAAAAATATACACATAAAATAAACTATTGATTCTCTAGTGTCCATTTTAATAAGTCCAATTTTAAAAAGAATATCACCAAAAGCTTATCTTTCATGAAAAAATCATACCATCTCTAACGATGATATATGATACAGTACAGCATTTTATGATACACTATGACCCTGTGTCAACGAGGTTACTTATGCCTGTTATGACACTGGTTTATCTTGCCTGATATAATATTGACTTATCTATAAAACAACTCCAGTGTAACAGAGAGACTTCCCTGTCTGAAAACCAGCAAGACTTATTTAAGGGGCATTAAAGGATAAGACCTAATTAGCCCTTTCTAAAAATCAGTAGCATGATTCAGTATAAAAGTTCAAAGCAAAACTAGTTCAAAGCGACTTCCACAGAAATAGCAGCAGAAACATAAAATGGACCTCGGAGATCACAAAAACAAAGCTTCCAGTGTAATTCAGACCTGTTTGCTTTTGCATCTATTAGTAGTTTTTAAAACTACCAATTCAAAGAAATTACAGCACATCTAAAGAAAGAATGAAAGTGCTGTCACTCTTCATTGAACGAGTTATTATTTCATCCTTATTCTCTCAGGAAAGGTCATTTCATTCATTCCAAGGTCTGCTCAAAAATAAAAGGGTGTATAATCAAATTAATCATAATATTGCTCATAATAAGCAATTTTTCCTCTTTTCCAACACCTACAGCCACTTCAGTAGGCTGCATTTCACAATTGCTCTATATGCTTCCTGAAGAGTCCAGCATCTCAGGATTCATGTTTATTTTTCCGCAAACATTTAACAAAAGTCTCCCACACAAGGCCCTCAACAGGATGTCAGTGAGACAAAGCCCTCAAGAACCCAGGGTTTAGAGAGAGCCTCAAAAGTCATACAAAGTATAAATTTCCATAATTTGCTCTCTAAGTATATCATTCACCAGATATGTAAATTAACGTTAGCAGTATTGGATAGAAACACTGCTTTTAAAAGGAACATTCCAGCCTAGGGCCCTCTGTCATCTTTCCTATATTCTGCCATCTTCTTTTTCATGGGAAACTTGATTCAACAGAGGTGTGGCCCTTAGGCAGTGTCATGGGAGTTGAAAGATGGTTATTTGGGACTTAACTTTTTATTCTAACGCTTGCAATTACTACTTCAAGAAAAACATTAAATTTAGGAATGGGTGCACATGAAACTATTCCTAATCTTGTCATTCAAATTTCTGGGCAAATATGGCATTGGTATGGTTACCACTTTTTATCCTTTCATTGCAGCATGTGTTACAGAAATTATGGTACCTGTCAGATTTTAATACCCAAAAAGAGAACAAATTCAGGCACTATTCACATTATTCAATATTTTACAATCACCTCTGCCCATTTCAAAACCTCTGTTATTCTAAGCACAGAGGCTCACGCCTGTAATTCCAACATTTTGGGAGGCCGAGGCAGAAGGATCCCTTGAGGCCAAGAGTTTGAGATCAGCCTGGGAAACATAGCGAGACCTCCTTTGCACAAAGAATTAAAAAATTGGCATAGCAGCTTGCACCTGTAGTCCCAGCTACTCAGGAGGCTGAGGCAGGAGGATCACTTGAGCCCAGGAGTTCAGGGCTGCAATGAGCTGTGATCACACCACTGCACTCCAGCCTGGGTGACAGAGAGAGACCTCGCCTCTAACAACAACAACAACAACAACAACAACAACAACAAAAACCTGTCATAAGCCACAAAAAAAAGTTGTCTAAAAGTCAGATGTGTGAAATTCATAGTTTTACAACACTGAAAGGTGCAAATGGTTAACGGCTGATATGTGCGCATAATTATTTCAAAACAAATGAATAGGAAAATGTTCAGAACTATTTGTAACTTCTTCTGCCTTTCTTTGAGTAGTAAAAAATAAGAGAAAGAGAAATAATAAAAGCAAAAAATAGAAAAGCTATGAAAGCCAGTAAAGACTTCCGGGTGTGAAAAAAGCCACACTCAGTACACACGGTGAATTCTTCTGGACAAAATCTTCCCTGAGATTTGAGGCCCGGGAAACCATTGTTGTCAATAATTGTCCTATAATGTTTCACGGACGGTTTGGGCTCAAACTGATTTGCCGCGTAACGATAGAGGCCAAACTTCGGAGCTGTGCGATCATTAAACGAATAAACAAAGTATCCACAAACATTGATGCCATCCAGTATGGAGGCTGGAAAAACAAAAGGGCAGGGGAGTAGTTATTAAAATAGTTGGCACACAACACACCACTTTTACATAACCTTTGTGCATCTGGGAAATTTTCAATACCATTTAATAAAACTTCAGGCTCAATTAGATCTAATCAGAAAAGGCTTCTTTTTTCAGAGACAAATAGGCAAATATCAAGACCAATGCTGAGCTCCATTCAACAGCTGGTTTTACATTATTAAACCTACTGTGATGCACTTGTGTTAAATCTTTATGTACGTGAAGCAGAGATGGAAGACGGGAGAGTCACGCTTTTGTAGATCCAGAGCAGGTGCTAGAGAGCTCCGGTCTTCCACTTCTAGCTAAACGGCTTAATCACCAGGAAAAATACTAGCTATCTCTCAGACTGTTTCAGTGTGGCACGGAATGGATAGGACTTGGTTCTGAGGGTGACAGTGTGTGTTTCTGTGGGAGAGTTTAATCAGAGTTTGATCGGGTATCGCGCCCTCTGGTGACATAACCTTCAAGAGGTTGCTGATTCAGGGGCTCCTTACCTTTCAGAGCTTCGTTTACGTAATTCTGTATATAATACATCCTCAGCTGGTCTTGCTCCACATGGAGACTGTCGTCAATGCCGCTGGATATGATGTACATGGGGAGGTCCCCGTATTTGAACTTGAGCCAGTTCAGCACTTTGCGTAACCCCCAGGGCACTACCGCCACCTGGCTGGGAGAGTTGAGCCAGGTGATGTCGGTCATCTCTTGCACTTCTAGGTAATCATTGTATTTCACTGGGTCTTCTTTTTCCCAGTCCACAAGGATGGTGGTGTAATGGCTGAAAGCCAAGAAGTCAAAAGTGCCCCGGATTAGCTTTTTTTCGTCTTCGGTGAAATAAGGCAGCAGGAAATTGTTTCTCTGGCTCAGCCAGGCCCTCATCACACGCGGGTAGTCTCCGGAGCCGAAAATGGGCTCGGCCAGCCAGCCGATGTCAAATTCCAACACTCTCTCCGCCACTTCTTTGTCCTTTTGGGAGAAAGGGCAGGCGGGCTCTATCCAGTCGGCCTGCAGGGCTATGGATATCTCGCCTTTCTGCGCGTGCCTGAACCTCTCGTCGTACAGGCGCCAGGCCAAGGCGTGGGCCTTCAGGAGGTTGTGGCCGGCGCTGTAGGTCATGTTCCGCGTGTACGGCTCGTTCATCGTGATCCAAAACCGGACGTGGCGGCCGAGCTCTTCGAAGCACAGCCTGGCGTAGTCTGCGAACGCCAGGGCGGTGCGCGGGTTCTCCCAGGCGCCCTGCCTGGCCAGCGGGGGCGGCAGTCCCTGGTGCGGGGCCGCGGGCTGCCACAGCGCCACCACCGGGGTGATGTTGGCGCGGACGAGCTCGCTGACCACGCAGCGGTAGAAGCGCAGCACCGTGCGGTTCACCTGCGACTGGTTGCCCAGCGGGAGGATGAGGGCCCAGTCCAGGGAGAAGTGAAAATGCGTGACGTGCGTGTCCTGCAGTAAGGCGATCTGGGGCCGGATGGCAGCGAAGTCAACACAGTAGGATTTCCTCCTCTTGGTCACCGCCCCGTCCACTTTAATAAGCCTCTTACTGTGGTGTACGTCCCACAGGTAAACATTCGTGTCGGTAAACTGAGACAGAGTGGTGTCCACCTGCAAAGGGGTGGCGTAAACATTAGCGTCACCTGGACAGTTCTGAAGAAGTAACTCAATGTAATTATTTCAACAAAACTAGCAAACAAGGCGAACAAACATAGGAACCTTCCTAGCTGAGAATTTAAACTATTTTTCATGAATTGTAAGTTCCTTAGGAAGAAGACATTCTACTTTTGTTGCATACACATTTGTTTTACACAAGCTTCTCTCTAAATCTTCAACTGTTGCTTTAAGGTAAAAAAGAAAAATCTGTATTTGTTTGGTCACTTCAGGTGATGAGCGCTGATGATTCTCGTGCACCCGTAGTCTGGATTAAGCAAGCAGAGGATTTTTGGATGTTTTTCTTTTAATATAAGAACTCACTAATGGTATGAGACTTTCAAATTAAAAAAAAAAAAAATCTAGACAAAAACAGAAAAATCTTGAAATCTGAGTTAGAGTCAGAAAATAAAACAATGTTTATAATTAAATTATACTTAACATCAGATTCTAAATTGAGGTTTTCTCTAGGTAGAGGAAGTGCCAAATAAACAAAACCCTTGCCTTTTTTTGGCTTTAGGGTCAATGACAGAACTTAACAAATTATTTCTGACTGACAGTAGAAAGTCTGAGAAAGAATGTTGGAATAAAGAACAACTTTGTCATCTACGCCTAGTGGGATTTTTTTACATACTTTTTATATTTCCTAAATTATTTTTCTGTAACAATGATGATAACAATAGTTCTCTATCATATGATATAAAAGCCTTCAAAATGAAAATGGGTATTTAGGAAAAGTGGGCAAATTATAAAATCAGAATGACAAAATTCTCCCTCCACGTGTAAGCCATGGGGGTGAGAAGCTGTAACAGGGTTTTTTTTGCATTTTACAGGCCTGTCGCAAATGCACTGCTATTTCTCTGGGGGGGTAAGTGCTGTGTTTATAAAGGAAAGTAATAAAAAAACAGCGTGTCAGAGGGAAATTGCTTTTTCTGGAGAATTGTCCCTTGTAGAACGCCCACGCATGCATTCCCCCTAATGCTATCAGAAGTGTTTTTCCACTGTGATGCACCCACAAATCTTGTTTCCTCAGCTTCACAAGAGAAAATATTTGCATGCTTGTTTGAAGTAAGTGTTCAGAGCTTGAAGAAATTGTTTGGATTATTTTGAGCTGACAAAATTCGTGACTTTTTTACCATAATTGTTCCAAAACGACAGCTTTTATTCAACCCATCTGAAAACAAATGTGAGAGACTAGGTATAATTTCTGCGGGGGGTGGGGGGGGGCAGGAATCTGTTTCTTAAAAATGCAGGACATTTAGAAGTGAGTGTTTAGGCAGAATTAGAACCTAACCTCCATTAATTCGTTAACTTAGTTTTTACTAAAAAATGAAATAATAAAGGTGGACCTTTCAGAAGGAATGGGCATAAAGCATGTATTTAGTATGTTATGGAAGAAACTTTCTCCTAACAGGGACCAATGTTAAAGAAGCTCTATATCCTCACTATGTAGCATGTTCTGTATTTATATTAACTGTCAGCATTAGGGGTTATGGGAAAACAAACCTGTCAGCTGGGAAATTGGGTCCCAGTAAAGTGACAGTCTATGTGAACGGTCCTAAGGCCAGACTTCAGACAGGATGTGTGCTTAATGGGAAGTTATTTTTAAAGGTGTTCAGGTGAAATGCATGCCTCAAATATTGAGTTTGAAATACCAGCCAGGAGGGAAAAGATGAATTTCGGTGACTTAAAAATAACTTTTCGGGACTTTAATATAACATCTTAAAAGCATAGAGTACTGCTTGTGAAGGAAGACCCACGCACCTCAGAACTGACATAACCAAGAACTTACTTTTACTATGCCAATCAGGAAGCTAGCTTGGGAAGGGCGCTGCCAGCGTCATACAAAACCCAAGGTGAAAACCAGAAGTAGAAAATAGCAATCGCAGCCTTTCCCCCACCAGAGAGCTTCCAGAGAAGTTCACGTCTGCTGTGGGTTAGAGGGACTTAATTTTGTGTTTTGGGGCCTCTGCCCAGGAGGGGACTGAGGCAGTCTGCCAGGTGGAGGGGTGGGGACTCTGAGCTGATGACCTGAGAGGGTGACCTGAGAGAGGTGGTCCTGGGCTGCTGAGTGGCTGGCCTTAGATCAGATTCCAAAGCAATTGCTTCTAGGGTGTAGGACAATGAATTCTCTCCCCATCTCCCTCCCTATTCACTGCCACACTTGCTTCTCCCTCGAGGAAATAGAATGTACTCTTAACACTTCCTCGCTCCCAGTTCTCAGAGCCAGCACACAGCCCTCCAATACCCCTCTCTTGCCTGTGTTCCTTCCCACTGTCTGCACAGAGACGCTGGCTGTGAGCTTCTCCACACACAGAGGGCTGAACTGCCAGACTCAGGCTGCTGTCATAGATCAGGGCAGGGCATGAGCCCCTCACTGGCAAGGCACAACGTCCAGCAGGGAATGGGCAGAAGGTGAAGAGATAGAATAAGGACCAAGGACCAACCGTCCACCGCCAGCCCCAATTAACAGGAAGAGAAAGCAAAACCTGCAGGAGTGTTCTTCCTTCCTTCTTGCCTCCCTCCCTCACCTTCTGCCACCTCAGATCCTGCCTGAACCCCATCGTGGCTCCCACTTTGAGGAGAGAAGTTAGGATAAAGAGATTCCAAACCGCAGAGGTCTGGGCGAGAAGGAGCAAGATGGAGCAGGGGAAACCCCGCGCTGAGCAGGATGGAGCTACAGAGGCTTTCTCCTGCGCTCGGACACCCTTGCTAACACGGCAGTCCTCAGTTGCTCACATGTAAGGAGGGGATTTAAGTCCAAGGCTGCCTCTAAAATGACCTGGATGGTCTGAAAAAGGCATAAGAATAATCCAAACCAGCAAGAAAAGTATTAAGGGTAGAGTTGATTAATTTCCTTATAAATAAAAGATCTCAATTTTATATGTACAAGAAAACAACCCGTTTCAAATAGAAGGCCTTTCCTCAGATCCAAGCGTTCTTCCAAATACTTCTTTCAATGTTGCGAACTGTAGAAACAATGAATTGGCTTCAAGAACCCAACATGCTAAAGCTGCTTGTTGATGGATACTGGTATTTTCACATTCAGACTATTCAGCGGCATCCCCTCCCCGCCTCGTGTACTTACCACCATGTCCCGTCTCTCCATCTCGTCTCCATCATTTGCTCTCAACAGACTCCCTTTCTCCTATGAAAGCAGGGGTCAGCCTCCCATCTCAGTGCGCCCTTGCCCGCTCCCCCCTTAACCGAGCTACCCCGGCCACGAACACCGGGCTCTGTAGCACTAGACATCCAACAAGTGCTTACTAAGCTATTCAATCAAACTCTGGAAAACAAGTCCGTTTAAAATTAGGGGAATGAAAGAGAATATCCGGGGCGGGGTTCACTACAGCATAGATGCTCGATCAATATCGGTTGATCATTTTGAATAATTTCTGTACCGTTTCCTTAACTATTGTTAAAAAGGACATTCTAACCAGGGAATCTTTGGAGCAAGGGTTTTCTTTCTCGAGGAATTTCTGCAAGTTTTTGCGAGGTCCACAGTTAGGCCTCAGGAGGGCTCAGCCTAATGCTCCTGCCTCAATCTTAGCAGCTCCACTGATAGCCACTTCAGAGTTCTGTCCTATATCTTATTTATGGAAAAACTCAACTGCTTTTAAAAGGATGGAAAATTGCAGTACTGACACAAGAGTGTTTCATCTTTTTTACTGACTTATCTCTTACCAGATCTTAATTATTCATATTTTTAATATATTTCCCTTTGGATCTATCTAACTTAAAGTGCGAGGCGAAGATCGGAAGATTTGGGGAGAGGAGGGTGCAGCGTTGCAAATCGTGCACTTAGTGAGCTCGTTAAGGACGGACGATGTGCCATGACTGCCAGCCTAATGAGAAAGCGCCACTTGCTAGTGACAGGGCTCGGGAGACTGTTGGTTGATGTTGTCAGCTGACTTACTTGAATGTAGTTGTCAACAATTCCCCAAGCAAAGTCACAGGGAAATGTCCCTTCTAGGGGTTGGTTTTCAGGTAAAGGAGGGAAGCCATTTTTCTCTATCAGCTTTTGGTAGAACAAGGCTGAAGACTTCGGCAGCAACTTCTTATCCTGGCTTAGAAAGTCGACATAGAAGAGTCCACGCCTGATGCTGTAACCTCTGTGCCACTCGAAACCATCCATGAGGGACCAGGCCGTGTACCCGATGACATCGACCCCATCCAGCCTGATGGCTGCAAAGGCGAGAGAGGACAAGAGCAACGTGACCCTCCACTGGGCACTCGCCTCACAGTGCAAGAGCACCTGAGGGTTTCACTACTTAAAGAAACAAAGTATGTATAATGCTTCTTGTTTGGTAAACCAGTGATTTTTCTTATTGACAAAAGGCTCTAATCAAATCTAAATAACTCTCCAATAAATATCCTCACAGATAAATAGGCTTATCTCCAATAGGTTATTTTGGATTTCCGAGCACCTTGAGGGGACAGTTCCTTACTGCTAACCTATGCTTCACAGGTCTGGGACGATGTCTCACTTTCCAGCCTAGGCACCTACCAATGTGCATAACACAATAAATAAAGGCTTTAAAAGCATGAACAATTTATTATTTTCTCTAGAAAATGTGAATATCCTTTTTTCTTTAAAGAGTGTTTTATTCAGCCCAAACAATAAGAATTGGAAAAATACTTATAGAAAGCTAGATATACTGGGATTCATTTTATTCTCAATTTAATCTGAAAATCTAGATTAGTTAGCTCTGAAAGTTAAATAATTGCAAACATTATAACCCCGTTTGTCATTTACAAATGAGTTTTAAAAATTAATTTAAGTTCCCCAAGGCCCTAAATGAGAAAGGTGTTACGTGAATGCATTCCTGCTATTGCCAAAACAGATTTCTACATTATGATTAAAAAGTATAAATTCGCATAGTTTATGATAGATACTCTTAAAGATTGTTTTCCAGTGGATTTTAGCAGGAAATGAGAATTTCACCTGCAATCATACCTTTTAAGGTTTCCATTATGAACTTTTTGAGGTAATACATATACTTGGCATCATCTCTCTCGGTGGTCCCTGAGACAAACCAGCCATTTTCCACAATAAATATTGGAGGGTGGTTGTATTCAAAGTCAATCCAGGAGAGCAGTTGCCTCAGGCTGGGAGATTCTAATTGGCGGAACTTCATGTGAGGGTCCAATAGCTGAAAACTCAAGGTGGGTCCAAAGGACAGAGCAAAAAAGTCCGCCGTTCCCTTGATTAATTTTTTCTCAGATTCAGTAAAAGCAGGCAGAAGAGATGAAAGGTTATTCTTCATGCTCTCGGGATAGTCACCATCAATAAATATGGGTTTGGCAAACCAGCCAAGTACAAAGTCAAGAGATTTCTGACATTCTTTGATGTTGTGGTCAGTCATTCTTCGAGGATGGATCCAGTGGGAGCTCAGGGCCATGGACACCTGGCCTCCTTGAGTGGGACGGAAAGAAGTATTGTAGAGATGCCAGATTTTGGCATGAGCCTATGAAGAGAAAAACCACAGTAAATTTATCTCGGATCGGGAGGAGAAATGCAATACATATTTGAATCCCCAGCTCTAGTTATATCTGTTTCTCATCAAGCTTAACATAATGACTAACCCCACAATGTAAAAATCAGCTGGAACTAATAAATTATTTCATCAAAGGTAGGTCACCCCACAGTGAGCAGCTACCATGACTAGAGTTATTGCCATTGTTTTTTTTACAGTCAGTGGAAAAATGTCAGTTTCTTGGGTTGAGTGTGTAGTTATCCATATTTTGAAAAGTTAATGAAATAAGTATTTATCATAATACCTTACTATTTAATTGACTTTGGATTAGGTACTTTTTAATTTATGGGTTCTGTGAAAATAACCAATCCCTCATCTGTGATCACACCAGGAATTTCTAAGTAGGATTATGTTTTTTATCCTTGGAGACTGGGAGTTTTCAAATTGACTTAAGTTGTTGGAGTCAACTTAATATTTCATAGTCATCTCTTATGGCTAAAATCCTAACCCGTGTCCTCACAATCTTCATTCTTCCATAAGAAGAACAAGCACAATAAATTAATAAACCAACTCCACTATCTGGCCTTGGCCTGCGCTCCAGAACTCAGGGATAGAGCTGGCTTTCCCACCCCAGTGACCTGGGCTGCCAGGTCTAAGCCAAGAACAAACAGCAGCTAAAACAGCTGTGAGGAACTCACATGCCACAGTCAGGACTCAGCTGGAGTTTCCCACAGCAATGAAAAGGACTGGGCGTCCACGAAACCAACTTTGTACTCCCATAAATTCTTACTGACTTCTGATATCTTATTTTCATTTGTTCCTTTTTTATTTACAAAGACTAGTGAAGATTATAGGGGTTTTTTTCTCCCCTACTTGAATTGAGTGTCTCTTTACCTTCGAATTCCTTGATTTACTCTCCCTATTTTTCTACAAATACAAGGGTTGTTTATTAGTCTTTTATTCCCCTACTATGTCCTTTTTGGAAGCTCTATTCTAATTCTCTGTTTGAGTCTGTCTATTCTCCAAGATGATCATGCCAATTTTCATCCCACTCCCAGGGCCTGAAGAAACCCTTTTGTTCAGTGAGCCAAAGAGCCTCTTCGTATATCCTCAGCATTCCTCCCGTGGTGCATTTCAGAACAGGCATCCAAGAACAGCCTCATCAACATTCTTATGAGTTCAGCCAAACATTTCAACGGAATAAGATAGTTTATGGCTAACATTTCTTTTTAGTTTCTTAGTGTATATCTACTGTGTTTCATTTCACTGAACGTGCTTTTTCATGACCTGAAACAGCTATCTGCATGCTGAGAGGAAAATGGAGAATAAAATGTTGATCAAATCAATAGTGGCATTTGCCCATGTGATCCAAGAAACCAGGGACTTACTGGTGGCCGCTGCTGCCAGCTTTGTGGTATCTCCCATGCTCCTCTACCCTCCTCACCACCACCTCCATCCCTCCCTTCCCCATTGACAGGCAATCTCATACTGTTGTTTAACAGTTAAACAGAAAAGCGAGGGAGCAGTCCTGGCTGGTACTCAAGGTATTCCTTGGCGTTTAGGACCATAGCACGGTCCTAATTTGGCCCAATTTGAGTCCTATGGACAGTCACATTCTAAATCTAACAGAGATATCCAAGTGCTGGGTAAGGACAGCAGTGGGTCAGGCCAGACCGGGAGCCACGCAGGTAGGTGAAGTCATGCAATAGAATTGTTTATAATCATGGACCACTTTTCCAACCTTGAGGACTCTGCATGGCTCTGCAGAGGTTCAGCAAGGAAAAGATAAATGACCTGGGCTGTAGGGGAGGGCACACGTAGCCTCTGATGCCAGATAAAGTTCCTGCTCCATCACCTTTCAGTTGGGTGCCTTTGGCCACATTACTTAACCTGGGCAGGCAAACCTGACTTTCCTGTGCCTCTCACTGGGCTGTTTTGAGGATTAAATGAGATAATTTATGTAAAATTCAGAACACAGAGTTTACATTGGTAGGGTCTCCATAAATGTTTCTTCCTTCTCTCCCTAAAGGATAAGCAGACCAAAAGGGAAGAACACTGCAGGGAAAGGAAACACCACCTGCTAAGAAATTCAGCCTATAGCAGTGAAGAGATGTAATGATAAAACCTAGGGTGTGGTTGGAGTAGAAGAGACTTCTGTTTGGATTCCCAACTCCTCTGTCTATGACCAGTTTGAGCCTCAGTTACTTCTTTGTACAAATGGGAATAACAACTATTCTCCCACAGGGACGGTGTCAGGATTAAATGACATAATGTAAGTGAAAGAGTCTATTAAGTAGTTGATTATTTTAGAGAAGGACAAATTTGCAGCATTGGAAAGCATCTTAGATATCATTTGGCTGAACTACTCACCCCACTCCAAACCCCTCTTGGATCTGTTATTTGCTCCCTGCTGTGGCCCAGCATGGTGGTCATTCCATGTATGGCATCTTTGCCAAGAAATCTCCCCAGCCCCACCCAACCTGCCACACTGAGCTGTATGTCCTTCCTCTGGGCACCGAGAACCTTAGACATAATTCTTTCACACCATTTACTACACAAAATGAGGCACGTCTCTCCCCAGACTGAGCTCCCTGAAGAGTTCCTTCAGCCCCTCCCTGGCACACAGAGGCCCCCACTGTCTGTTAAATTGAATTCAACTCTGCTTCATCACCTCCTCATGATGCAATTCATTCCATTTGCAGATGGTAGATTTGAGAAATCAAATACTATGAGGCAGAGTGTAGGAAAGGTCACCATTTAGGATGTCGCAACAACCAGCAATGATTAATGAATAGGAAGATGATTATGTAATGTCTTGTCTTTATTTTTAATTATTTCAGGTATGTATATTTTGTAAGCTTGTTGTCTTAAGATTGAGATTTAATAAAGCTGTTGACAAGGACTCAGGGAAATAATTGACTGTATGGGCAAGAATGTTCATCTAAATACTATTTCTAATAGCCAAACAATGAAAACAACTGAAATGTCCAATATTCAAATACATTTACAACCATGTATGTTGTAATGCATCATGGTATAACTGAAGAAATGCTACTATTCAGACATGATAAATAATGCAAAAGAGTATCTATTAGCATGCAAAAATATTTCTAAAATGCTAAGTGAACGAAAAAAACTCAGGTTATAAAACAGCAAGCAGAGTTTAATAAAATTTGATGTGGAAGAATTTGTAACTTGTTAAAAGAAGGTTTATAGCAGGATTGTGGGTGGTATAATTCTCTTCCTTTTCCCTGTCTATATATTTTTTTCATTTCTTATCATAAACATGTATTGCTCTAGAGATTAAAAAATTAAAATTCACAAAAGGAAAATGGTTCAAAGCAGTTGGATGGCATGCCCTGTTTGCTGGTTATTAGAAATCCCTGCTCTAACTGACCCCTGCCTTCCTAAACTTGACCTATAGTCTCTGCCTCAAATTCAAGTTGCTGGCACATTGCACCCTGCTTAAACTTCTGAGTTTCTCTGGGCTTCCACATTTTTATAGAGGTAGCTCTCTGAGGTATTTAATATATTTTACCTATTTCCAATCCCCCACCCTCACACCCACTTCAAAACTCAGTTTAGACAGTACCACCTCCAAGAAGCCTTCCCAGACATCCTCCGTCTCCCCAGCCTTAGTTAAGTATGCCTTCTGTGTTTACATAGCTGACCTCTATCAAAGACCATAAGCATATATTATTGCATTTATTTAAGTGTCTAGATTTTAGGTTCTTCAAAGGCATCGATTGGGCCTTTTGTCTCTCTATCCTCAGGGTGTCTCTCTATCCTCTCTATTCTAGCAGGATGTCTGGGCCAGAGTAAGTATTCAACAAACAGATATGGAGGAATGAAGGCTGGCAGTTAAGTACTGCCTCATAGTATTTGATTTCTCAAATCTACCACTGAACAGAAGTGATGAGAGTGGTGGGGGCCAAACCCTGATCAGAGAGTCTGGAACAGAAGCAAACATTTTCCAAGGCCAAAGCAGGAAAACCCATAAGATATCCTGGTTCTGTTTTACTTCCAAGATCATAAAAAACAGAACTTTAAGGTACATACCATGAAAATAATGAATTGAAAGGAATTTGACATATTAGCCCTCTGAGAATAGTACTGTATCATCTCACAATGTGCTAATGATCCAATTTGGGGTAAAAGTCGTCCTGGTGTGTGATGCCCTCCTCGCTTCCTTCCTTGCCTTGACTTGGATTTTGAAATATGAGGTCTGAAAACTCTAGGGAAAAAAAGGAATCTGGAATTCCTTCCTACCAATCAGCTAGTAACCCCAAAATTTTGGAAGTCAAGGAAAATATTCTGAATTTTATACAGCATATGGTGAATCTCATGTCCACTTCCGGTCCCGCCCTGGGTCATATTCCAGGCATGGGTGAAGAAAATGAAGCCCAGGCAACACACAGCAGTATTGCTGAACTAAAAAGGCAGGAGTCAAAGAAAGGTGAGGACTGCTAAAGCAAGTCAACATCCTGGGGAGCAGCTGCACAGAGGAAGGGCCCAGAAGTCTGCCTGGAGATTTCCTGAGGGTACTTGGTTGTACATGCACAGGACAAGATTATGTGAGGCTTAGCAAGGAGAAGCTGCCATAGGTCTGGGAGCTGAATACCAAAGGTTGTCCAGGCTAGGAAACATTGCAATCCCATGGAGCCAGAGTAGAGAAACAAGGCTGAGCACCTCAGGCATTCAGCTGAAACTAAGAAAAGTCATTACTTGAGAAGTGAGGACAAAACTGGAATAGACCAGCTCTAACAAAGACTAAATCCAAGCTTGCCAAGATTGAGCAGATCTTCTGATAATTTAACTTCCTGGCATAACTAAACACAACACAAAGTCAGGAAAATGAAGCTTTTGATTATGAAAAAAAAGTATTCGAAATCAACAGAAGCCAAGATATCCCAGATTTTAGAATTAGCAGAGGACTTTAAAATAGCTACCATAAATATATTCAAGGATTTCAAAGAAAAGATAGATATAATGAACAAATGGGAAATAACAACAGAGAAACAGAAACCAAAATAAATAAATAAATAAAAATTCTAGAACTGAAAAGTAAAACAAATGAAATTTAAAAATTTTTGAATG
>NW_012142190.1:4301336-4302194 GCF_000956105.1 Propithecus coquereli | reverse complement strand
GCTAATATCAGAAAAAAATATAATTTAAGTTAAAAATTGTTACAAGTGACAAAGAAGAACATTACAGTTTGCTAACAGATCAATGTATCAAGATACGGCAATTAGAAACATATATGCATCCAACAAGAGAACCCCAAAATATATGAAGCAAAATTGACAAAATTGAAGGGCTAAATACACAACTCAATAACAATTGTTGGAAACTTCAATATTCCACTTTCAATAATGGATATAAAATCTAGGCAGATGATCAACAAGGAAATGAAGGCCTTGAACATCACTATAAACCGATTAGAGCTAACAGACATATATGGAACAGTGCACCCAACAAGAACAGAATATACATTTTTCTCAAATGCACATGAGTCATTCTCCAGGAGGATAGATCATATGTTAGGCTACAAAATAATTCTTAAGAAATTTTAACAGGTTTAGATCATACAAAGTTTTTCTCACCACAGTGTAATGAAACTAGAAATCAATAACAAAGGGAAAACTAGAAAATTCACAAGTATGTGGAAATTAAAAACACACTTTTAGACAACCAATAGGTCAAAGAACAAATCACAAGGGAGATAAGAAAAAACTTAGAGATGTATAAAAAACAAAAACTAAAACAAATAAACAAGCAAAATACACAACATACCAAAACTTATAAGTTATAGCAAAAGCAGCACTCAGAGGAAATTTTATAGCTGTAAACACCTTCATTAAAAAAACAAGAAATAGCTCAACTCTATTAGCTTTGATCAACTTAATCAACTCAACTTTTCTTTCCACCTTAAAAAAATTAAAAAGAACAAACTAAACCCACAGCTAGCAGAATAAAGAAACTAATAAAGATTAGATATAAACAAA
>NW_012142190.1:4289779-4291376 GCF_000956105.1 Propithecus coquereli | reverse complement strand
AGAGGTGTTCAACATCAACATTATTAGGGACATGCAAATTAAAACCACAATAAGCAATCACACCTACTAAGATGCCTACAATTAATAAGACTGACAACAAATTCTGGCAAGGATATAAAGCAACTAGTAGTTTCACACATTGCTATATAAATAGTCCCACCAATTTGGAAAACTATTTGGCAGTTTTCTTATAAGATGAAATATAGATCTTCTCTATAAGACAGCAATTCCATACTTAAGTATTTACCCAAGAGAAATGATAAAATAATCCCACAAAAAGACTTGTACAATATCAAGATAAAACTTACAAAAAAGATTTGTTCAAAGATGCTTATAGTCATCTTATTCACAATAGCAAAAAGCTGAAAACAACACAAATGTCCATCAACAGGAGAATGTATAAACAGTGCAGTCTGTTTATACAACGGAATACTACTCAGCAATACAAAGAATGAACTGTTCTACACGATGATACAGATTAATCTCAAAAATGTTATGCAGAGCAAAAGAACCAAGACACAAAGAGTACAGTCACATAGTTGGATGATTCCATCTACATAAAGCCCCAAATCAGTCTTCAGTGATAGGAATCACAACAGTGGTTGCCGATGGAGGTTGAGAATCCATTAGAAGTAGGAGTCCAAAGGAAACTTTCCAGGGTAATAGGAACATTCTATATCTTTATTGGAATATTTGTTGCACAGATGAATGCAGTTGTCAAAACTCATCAAATTGCACATAAAATATATGCATCAATTTTAAAGGTCTATAGATCAATAAATAAATAAATAGTGAGTCTTAGTCATAGGCAAAGCTGTATAATTATCTACAATTTATCTGGCAAGAGAACACTGATTATCTCTGAAACCAATTTGTCTCTGAAACTAAAATAGTATCTATTACTTTAAAAACATTCAATTATTTAGCTTTGAATTACAGGGGTTGATATTCATTCATTCATTCACTCATTCATTCATTCATTCAACAAATATTGCACTAGGTACTTCTCTAAGAGATTCAATATATGATCCTATTATCATGAAGCTTACATTCCAGGGAGGAAGAGAGATAACGAATGAAAATAAAGCAGAGAAAATGTAGAAGGCAATAGGGATCAGGATGGGAGAGTGCAGTTTAGATAGGAAAGGCTTCTTGGAAGAGGCATCATTTGAGGAGAGATCCCATCTACCACAGAGAAAGTGAAGGATGCTAAATAAGACCAGGCAGGGGCTGCAGGAAAGGCCTTCTGGGCGGAGTTGGGCAGGTGGTTAAGGGCATGGACTCAATCAGACTGTTCTAATTCTGCACTCTTATTAGCAATGGGACCTTGGATAAATTATCTAACCTCCGTGCCTCTGTTTCTTCATCTGTAAAACAGGGGTAACAATAGCACCTTATGACCACATCCTTATGAGGATTAAATAAGTCAATATGTGGAAAGCATGTAGAATTGTGACTGGCATATAGTACGTGCCATGTTAATGGTTGTTATTCAAGTCTGGTATTAATAGTAATGTAATTTGATTTATGATTTTCAAAAGATCAGTGGCTGCTATGCAGAGAACAGGCTCTAAGAGGACAAGAGTGGAGCAAGGAG
>NW_012142190.1:4285154-4289729 GCF_000956105.1 Propithecus coquereli | reverse complement strand
ATAGTATCTATTACTTTTAAAAAATTCAATTATTTAGCTTTCAATTACAGGGGTTGATATTCATTCATTCATTCACTCATTCATTCATTCAACAAATATCGCACTAGGTACTTCTCTAAGCAATTCAATATATGATCCTGTTATCATGAAGCTTACATTCTAGGGAGGAAGAGAGATAACAAATGAAAATAAAGCAGAGAAAATGTAGAAGACAACAGGGATTAGGATGGGAGAGTGCAGTTTAGATAGGAAAGGCTTCTTGGAAGAGGCATCATTTGAGGAGAGATCCCATCTACCACAGAGAGAGTGAAGGATGCTAAATAAGACCAGGCAGGGGGTGCAGGAAAGGCCTTCTGGGCAGAGTTGGGCAGGTGGTTAAGGGCATGGACTCAGTCAGACTGTTCTAATTCTGTACTCTTATTAGCAATGGGACCTTGGATAAATTATCTAACCTCTGTGCCTCTGTTTCTTCATCTGTAAAACAGGGATAACACTAGCATCTTATGACCACATCCTTATGAGGATTACATAAGTCAATATGTGGAAAGCATGTAGAATTGTGACTGGCATATAGTACGTGCCATGTTAATGTTTGTTATTCACGTCTGATATTAATAGTAATGTAATTTGATTTATGATTTTCAAAAGATCAGTGGCTGCTATGCAGAGAACAGGCTCTAAGAGGACAAGAGTGGAGCAAGGAGAGCAGCTGGGCAGCTCTTGCAATGGTTCATGCAAAAGATGATAGTGATGTAGACCAAAGAAGAGAAGTGAGAAGTGGGCAGATTGAGGCTATCGTTGAAGGCAGACGCACTAGAGCTTGCTGATGAATTGGATGCTGCATGTGGCCTGGGAAGGGGAAGAGGGAATCAAAGATAACAAAGAAAGCAAAAAAGAAGGAGTTGGGGAAGGGAAGGGATGGAGTTCTGTTTAGGTTATGGGTCTGTTACCTCAATGCTTGGTAGGCAGCTAAATGTGTGAATCGAGGTGGAGTAGACATGGATGGCATTAGCAATCACTCCAATCTATTAATATTTCAGGGATAATACCGAAGGGGTCAGTTTTTCTTATCTATCATTCCTTAGATTTTTAAAAAATTGAAATGGAATAGTTCTTAAAGGATTAATGTAATCCTACAAATAACCTTAATTAAATGGACTGAGACCAAGGGTGGAAGAGCTGAAATGCTGCCCATAAGCAGAAAATAATTCAAACAGCTCATTTGTATCTACTCTCTACCCAGCAAGAGCCCTCCAGATGTTACTTTTGTTCTGAATTAAATATGCATGCTTTCAAAAGGTCAAAGGATTGAAAAAATTTCAGAGAGAACCAGAGATTTGCTTTTTGGTTTATTTATTTTTTCTTTTTGGCATCCCTTTACCTCAACTGCAAGAACAATATCATGATTACATGTTTGAGGACTTTCTTAAAAGTCACTGCTACCCTGTGCTGAGACACAAGCAATCTAACTAGCCTGATGCTTGCATTTGCAGACAAAAATTATTCCCCGTTTTTATTAGCACAGTTCCGTGGATTATAAACAGCAGTTCCTTGAGATAGAATTTCAGATAGCCTCCCACAAAACAACCATTTAATAGAACACATAAATAATTTCCCAAAAATAGCCATCTACAATTTTTTCCACAAAAATAGTCAGTAGTCTCTGTGTGCAGTTCCTTAAAAGTTGCTCAGGATCTAACCTGTGCTCAGAGCCTTGTATCTGCTTCCCTGACACCCAGTTAGATGAATATACAGGACTAGGCAGCAGCTGGGCTCTCTTGCCTTTGCTTTGGACTTATTAACAAACCAAGTAAGTGGAATTTCTAGCTCCAAGCACCAAGCCTTACAGCCTCCCACAAAGTAACAGAAAGAGCCAGTACAGTTTCATATAAATGTATAGTGCTTCACTTCCCAGCCCAGCTTTCTTGCAACAGCCAGGTCAATTTCTCGTTACCTCTCACCCAGGGCTGTACCTACCTTGGGTGACAACCTACCAATGCTGAAGTAACAGTCTACTTTTCCTTCATTATCTATCTCCCTTCTGCCTTCTGTTTTGGACTTGCCTCTTCTAAGAAGTCATCCCTACTTAACCCTACATACTCTTAGTCCTATTTTCCCCAGTTATTCACTGAAAAATTCTCATTCCTTCCAAATTCGTCTCAATTCTCATCTCACCTATGAAGTCTTGTTTGGATCCCCAGATGCATTTAGGCATTCCTTTCCCAATGCAACCTACCCATATGGGGTTGGAGTGGATACCATCCTTCTACACGCTTATTCTTTGGTTGGTGGCTCTTCACCAAGATCGTGTTAAACTCTCCATCAAAAATACAGTTGAATGGAAACAACCTGAACACCCAAAAACACGGGCTTATTCATTCATCTATTGTTTCAGTCAAATATTTATTGAATAGCCACTATGGGCCTGCCAGTCATAATTCTTAGATTAGTTGAAACAACCTAAAGGGCCAACAATAGGGATTAGTTTTAAAAGCCCAGGAATAAGAGATTAAATGGAACAAATTAATCATTAGCGACAAATGATTATCATTGACTTTAATAAATTATATTTAGCTACAGATAGATCATGGACAGTATTACTTAATTCATGAAATCACATGTACATATGTAAAATAAATATACATAGGACAGGATTTTAAAGGATTTGTACCAAGGGGGTAACAGTTATTATCTCTATTGAGTGAGTCTCTGGGCATTTTTTATGTTCTCCTGTTTCTCTGATTTTCTGACTTTTATGTAATGAACACTCATTGCTTTTCTAATAAGAAAACATAAAATCAACAAATATAAAATCGCTGACTTAAGCATTATACGTTGTATCCACGTAACAAAAACATTTGTACTCCCTTAATATTTTAAAACTAAAAAAAAAAGAAAAACTAGAATTTTCAAGTTTGGAGAATTTTCTGCTTCAAATTATCGGCTACATTGTTTTTCTAAGCTGATGATGCCTGCTCTACTTGTTTAGCTGTGTTTTTGTTCTTTTCTCAGGATGGATGGCATAGATTGTTCCAGCTAATTCAATCACTCATCACTCAGTGATTATTTTTGGTTTACAAATCTCCTATTGTTATACCTTTCAGTTGTTCTGAAATCTCACAAACATGGAAGAACAGCAATTTCTTACATTTTAACCTTATAATTTCTGGAAAAAATGTTAAAAATGCCTAAAAGATTCCTAGAGCACCAAAATTATCAATATTGGAAAGTCTAGTAACTGGGATTTGTTTTTAACCAAATGGTCTGGTTCACTAAATTATTCTCCACTGAAATGTGTTTGACCAAGTTGCATTTCATCAAATCATCTGCAACATTCTTAACAAACTGTAAGATCCAAACAATTGAGCCAAACAATTAAGTGCTCTTTTCTAGCCTGTGCCACCTCTGGGGCAGATAGGTTGGGGGCAAATAGCCTTTAAAATAATCCCAATAGTGGAATTTGCCTGGTGCTTAGGGAGAGCAATGGAATATCTAAGCATGGGAATTGTGATTAAGAGCATAGATACAAGAATTTACCCAAAATGTTGTGAAAATAACAAAACCAGCTGAATTAGAGTAAAGGATTAATAGTTTGTAGCTTTCAGAAAGTAAGTTTACAATAGAGATTATGAGACCAAAATATGAAAAAATTTGAATGTAAAGTTACTTAAATTTGATAGAAGAGGTCTCAAAAGATGAGCATAAATTTCTGAGACAGTGATAATCAACATCATTTTCTCAAAATCATCCATTGCAGAATGGATTAAAATGTGAACAGCTGGATGCTGAAAGTTGGAATGATGCTGCCAAAATGTAGATACAATTAAGGTCCTGGACAAAGGTGATGATGATTGGAAAGTTAAAAAAACAGGAAAATCTGAGAGATGTTGGAAGCACAGAATAAAATCAGCATGGTATATTAGTTACACATCACTCACACATTCATGAACAAGTATTATTCATGAGCTGGACTGGGCTCCACTGGGCATTTCTTCTGCTCTGGTCTCATCTGGCTGATCTACGATGGTGTTAGCTCGGACAAATGGGACAGCTTGGCTCTGCTCCACATCTCTCATCCTCCAGTGGACTAGCCCGGGCATTTTCTCATTGCAATTGTGGAGAAGCAAGAGACTAAGCTGAAACTCACAAGCACTTCTGCCAGCATTGATTGCTAACACCCCACTGGCTAAAGCAAGCCATGTGGCTAAGCCCAGAGTCAAAGATGGGGCTGGATGCACAGCCAGAGGACACAGCAGAGTTACATAGCAAAGGTTGTGGATACAATGAAAAAATGACAAAATCGAGGCCTTTAATTCAATCAGTCTACATTGCATTGTTGCTGACTAGATGCAGGCAATAAAAAAGAAAGTGTTGAAGATGACAGCTTCTATATAGTATAGAGCTTGACTAACAAAGTGAGTCAATCTGGAAAGGTGAAGATATTTGTCACTTTCTGGCTCAATGTACAGGTTCAAAAGTCTTTGTTGATTTTTAAAGGTAACTAATTTGATAGGTGACCAATTCCCATGCCAAGACATTTAGTCAATTTTTTTCTTTTTTTTAATTTTTTTTTTT
>NW_012142190.1:4282461-4282987 GCF_000956105.1 Propithecus coquereli | reverse complement strand
GTAGAATATTCTGTAAATGTCTGGTAGGCCTATTTTCTCTAGAGTCTCATTTACGTCCAGTGTTTCTTTATTTATTTTCTGCTTGGAGAATCTATCCAGTTCTGTCAGTGTAGTGTTGAAGTCCCCAGCAATTAAGATGTTATTGTTTATTTCTTTGCTTAGATCAAGTAGGGTTTGCTTTTTGAATCTGGGTGCACCTGTGTTAAGTGCATAAATATTTGGGATTGTTATGTCTTCTTGATGTATTGCTCTGTTTACCATTATATAATGATCATCTTTGTCTTTTTATCACTATTGTTGATTCGAAGTCTAAGTTATCTGATGTGAGAATGGCACCTGCTTTCTTTTGATTTCCATTTGCATGGAATATTTTTTTCATCACTTCACATTGAGTCTGAATGAGTCCTGTGGGTTAGATATGTTTCCTGTACACAGCAGATATTTGGCTTGTATTTTTTTTATCCAATCAGCCAGCCTATGTCTCTTGAGTGGGAAATTCAAGCTGTTCACTTTTATTGAAAGGATT
>NW_012142190.1:4263865-4282211 GCF_000956105.1 Propithecus coquereli | reverse complement strand
TCCCTCAGTGTTTGCTTGTCTGAAAAAGTCTTTATTTTTTCCTCATATAAGAAACTTAGTTTTGCAGGATACAAAATTCTAGATGGCCATTGTTCTGTTTAAGAAGACTGAAGATGGGGCCTCAATACCTTCTGGTTTGTAAGATCTCAGTTGAGAAGTCTACAACTAGTTTGAAGGGTTTTCCTTTTAAGTCACCTGATGTTTTCACCTTATGTCTCACAGAAGTTCTTTCTTCATGTTAACTTTGGCCAGTCTGATGACTATGTGTCATGGTGATTGTGTATTTGTGATGAATCTCCCAGGTGTCCTTTGAGTGCCTTGTACCTGGATATCTAAATTTCTAGCAAGACCATGGAAGTTTTTCTCTATTATTCCCTCAAATAGTTTTTTCAATCTTTGTGTGATTTCTTCTTCACCCTCAGAGAGGCCTATAATTCTTAGGTTTGGCTTCTTATATTTGAAATATGGCCTCCCATACTTCTTGTAGGCTTTGTTCCTTCCTCCTAATTCTCTGTTCTTTATCTTTGATTGTCTTGTTTAATTTAAAGGAGTTGTCTTCGAGCTCTGACATTTTTTCTGCTGCCTGGTCTTGTCTATTCTTAAGATTTTCCAATGTGTTTTGCATTTTTTTGAATTAATTTTTCATTTCCAGAAGTTCTACTTGATTTTTTTAAATAATTCAATTTCTTTAGTAAATTTTTCATTCATTTCCTGATTTTTTTGTGTGTGTGGTTTCTTTCTGTTGGTTTCTCTTGTATTTTGTTGAGCTTACTTATAACTCATATTTGGAATTCTTTATCTGTCATTTCAATTGATTTTGGTTGGTATCCATTGTTAGAGAGTTGGTGTTCTCTTTTGGGGGAGACCTTTTGCTCTGAGGGGGAGAAAGGGGAGAAAGAGAGTCTTGATGGAGTACAGCTAGCACTCTGGTTGTCTCCGATCCTCCCCCTGGGAGGCTGCCCACCCAGGATGTCCAGCCTCTGGAGTCATGCAGGTTACCCAGGACCCACTGGACCCCAGTGGCTCCTGCAGTCTGGGCCAGAGTTGGAAAATGTCTGTGTGGGAACAAGTGAGATGAAACCTGAGAAGTTGAAGCCCACTGGGGAGGACAAAGGTGCACAGTGGGTAGAGAAGCAATATGGTACCTGCCATCCTGGCTCAAGTCTGTGGGGTGGGAAGCACCCTGGGGGGCTGGAGCCTGGTGCTCTGTCCACAAGAAGCTCCCAGCTCATTGGAGGCAACAGCCTCGGGGTTCATGTGGGCTGAAGATCACTCCAGCAGCTCCGGAACCCACCATCCATCAGAGATGCAAGGAAGGGAGAAACTAACTGCTCCACTTACTCTTCTGATTGGACTCCAAGCCTCTCAGGGATTGATCTTTGCTGATATCTTTCTCCTTCCTATTCTGCTCCTCAACTTCTTCCCATGGAGTCTCTGGTAGTTTCTGGCATATTTCCCTGAGAATTATATCCGACCTATGTTTGCTTGTTGTTTTTTCTTTTTCATCTAAAACTTCTCCTTCTTTCTGAGCAATCTTGCAACTGGTATCTCTGGTCCGCCATCTTGACTCCACCAGAAAGTGTTTTCTTATATGACATTTAGTCATTTTTCAACAAATATTATTCAACCTTACTATATGCCAGACATATAAGTGCTGAGAATACCTAAATGAACAAAATTCTGGGTTCGATGTATGCCATTAGTTACTGCATACTAATATAGATAGAAAAACTGACCCTCCAATGTTCCCCAGACACACCAAAAAAGAAAATATATAATCCCTACTTTAAGACCTTTCCACCCAGCCCCTAAACATTAATATGTTCCATATCATAACATTTTTATTTCAAACCTTTGTTAAGATGTTCAGGGTGAAAACTACTGCTCCATATGATTGCTAACACCCTTTATTATTATGTCATAAAGAACTAAATTTGAGATTAGATCTCCTCTAGATATCACAAAAAATTATAATATATGCTACTTTGGAGAAATGGACAATAAAATTGATAATAGGTTTGTTTTATTTTGTTTCACTGTGGCAAAATATGTATAACATAAAATTTAACCTTTTAACCATTTTTAAGGGCACAATTCAATAATTGTTTCATTAAGGATTTACTATGAACTAACTATCACACTAGGCTCTAGATACACTGAATATAGTATAATACCTGTTCTCCAGAAGCTTTTAGTGTTATCCATTGGTTTTATAGGAAAGCTGGGAAAGTTAAAGAACACTGGTTTCTCTTCTTCCACTTCAAGGTGAACGATCCAAGCCATGACAATGAGATACCTTCCCTGAGATTTTTTTTGCTGGAATAGAGGCCAGCAGCTCTCCTACATCTGGAGAGCAAGTGAATCTGGAATTGCTGATGTGGGAAAAGACCCTCCCTGTGCAGTGGGACATAAGGGCCAAGCTGATACAAGCACAAGCATGAGTGTGTGTGGTATGTGTGTACGTGTGTGGTATGTGTATATGTGGGGGGTGTGGTTGTGTGCATGTGTGTGGTGTGTGGTGTGTGTGTAGTGAGGAGAAAGAGAGCCCTCTTTGATGGTAATGATTACTTGCAAGCCAAGTATGATTCCTAAAACCTAAAGTCCCTGGAGCTGTTCCTTAATTCTGTGTCTTTCTCATAAAGTCCCTTTTCTTCCTTAAGTTAGTTTAAGTTGGGGTAGGTCAAATGCAAATATAGGGTTTCTAAATACACATATAACAAATTTGAGATTCTGTAAGAACTCACTTAGTTAAAGGCATGGTCTAACAACTAGGCAAGATAAAGGCCAAGGTAGATTTTTTTAAAATCATATTGTAATTTTGGAGTTTTGTTACTTGAGATCATTTTCCCTAGATTTTTCCAAAGTAGGTTATAATAAAAGGCTTATTCGTTTGTATTTAAATAAAAACTTCCTTCAAATGAGATAAAAATGATTTCATAACTCACATTGGATAAATGCATCAATAAATCAGAGATTGAGTTTCTTGTCTCATTAATTTATCTGTTCAGAATTAATCAACATCAGCTAAATCATTCTATTTAATACTAAATCACACTGCTATGAAAATCCTTCCAAATCACTGATGCTAGGTTGTTAACAAAATATCCAGCTTGTGACCCAAATCCATCTAACCCATTAATCACAGCATTGTTATTGGAGACGCAGAGGACTTCCAATTTCTGGTTTTTCTATCTTTGTTTTTCTAATAGCAGCAAAATGAGAACCATGAGGGAGCAGGTAGTGAGGAATAAGGCTAGATGAAAAAAAGAGACAAGAAGATAAAGAATGTAGATAAGTGATGTATTCACAGGGTCAGCAAAAGCATCCTGTGGTTCATCAGTCAAATAGGATCTTTTCAGTAAACATCTATTACTATAATCACCAAAGTAATGCTGTAACACCCTCATGGAATAGCTACTCTCCAATTTCAACAAAACCAAGACAAGTGTTTTTCTTCCATAATAGTCACCTTTACTTTCTAAATGTTCTTCCTCTGCCTCCTCACCTAATTTTCCTGCCTGGAATTATCAATAGGAGATGCCAACAGATTCTCCTTGAGATTATAACAGATTCATTTATAGCTCTTTGCTTTTGAAATAACTCAATTCCCCTTGCAGGAGAGAACACTTTTCACCAAAAGAAAAAGTTACAAGGAAGTGTGTGAGGATTTCCACATCATCAGACAGGATAAGATTACAGGGAAACGAAATACGATTTATGGAATAGTGGACAACAGAAAGTAACCTGCCTGCCCTTTCCTCCTCTTTCTCTTTTGCCTTTTTGTGGTAGCAGGTTCTACATAGTCTTAAGTCAAAGTTTTTGATACTACGGGGTCTGTTTGTGAAATCAATCCATGGGTACCCTCAGTAATTTTTAAAATTGTGATAGAAGAGATCAGGAAACATCAGAGTGCACCACATATAATAAAGGTAGGTTTTGTTCCGTGAAAATTTGTTTCAGTTGTGTGTGTGTCAACATGTAAAATGCTTTTGTTATTGTGGGTCGATGTAGAAAATATTTGAAAGTCACTGATCTAAGTGAAAGCATATCTTCATTCCAGAAGAATTTATTGAGCGCCTACAATGTGCCTGGCGCAATTCTAGCACTTTGGGATACAACAGCGAACAAAGCAAAAACCTCTGCCCTCATGGAGCTTCCATTTTAGGAGAAAGAGTCAACAACAAACATAATAAATGTAAATTCTAAAGAATGTCAGAAGACAATGAGCATTATGGCAAATGGAGAGAGAGATAAGGCAGGGGGGTGCCCAGGAGAAGAGATGCATTTTTTTCTTTGTGACATTCACAAGAGTCTTTATTTCCCTTTCATCAAATATGTTGTGGGTTTAATCTTTTTATTGATATCTCTGCAGAACAAAATCCATATGTGTTCCTATTAGGCAAGAATCATTCCCATCGCTATCAGTTTTCTACGAGTTAACAACTACCCTTACAGAATTTAAAACACCCTAATCCATGGTAAATAGCCAATCGAACAAAGGCACACTCCCCTCTTCACCCCCAGAGAATCAGAATCAGAGAATGGGATTAACCAGGCAGGCCTGCCCTGAGGCCTCAGCTGGGAAGGACACCAGTAATCCTGCCTTATTTCCAAGTGTAGGAAAATTTTTTCTTACAGTCTCCCTTTGTGATCATAAATAATCTTCAAAGATTATTTTTTATCACCAAAAAAAACCTGGTCTCCTTGGGCTTTGGTCAGATTCATTTACAAATGTTTGTCAAGGGGTGTTAATTAACACTCTGTAAGCCTCTTAGCCCTACAGTGTTGAGCAACTATTAAATCCAAAGAAATAGCTTCTGTCTGGGGATTTCATAAGGAATCTCAGATTGCATTTTCAATAGCCACTCTTATTCCATAGGGTTGTTTGTTTTTGTTATCTTTTTTTAAAAGTTGCTCCTATTGGTTCTTCTATTCAGAAGCTAAAAACCATGCCTGAGAAATTCATCACCACAGGGTTTCATCTGCAGTACCTATAAATTTGGTGACTTCCCGTCTCCTAGAGCCACCACTCCCACCCCCAGAAGTAGTCTTCTCTACTGCTTGTAAGGCTGGGAGAAACAGATTTAAATGGAGTGGTCGGTCACGGTGTTGTGCCTCCTTTGAGAAAATGTCTTCTGAACATAGACTCAAAGGAAGTGGGTTCTGTGGCTATGGGGGTACGACAAGGTGGGGAGAACCTTCCAGGTAGAGAAGAGTCAGAAAAATAGTCTCCAAGGCACACGGCAAGACCTTCAGTGTGGCTGATGGTGATGAGGGTGAGTTGGGGGCAGGGGCCAGAGTTGAGGCCAAATTTCTTAAACACCTGTGAGAGTGTTTCCAGAACAGTGAACTGCAGCAATAACAGCTGCTTGATCCTCTATGACGAAAGGGAAATTTTAAAACTGCAGGGCTTAAACATAAAAGGAAAAGAAAAAACCTTTTTAATCAAATTGGAAATGACATGGTTTTTCACTCCCCCATCTCCTTCCTTTCCCACAGAGCAGCAGTAAACACAGGGAACAGTCACGCATAGTTTACACTGTAACTCCTCATGAGAGATCATTTGGTTTCTTTCATTTTTCCTGAAATGAGAATCAGGAAGGAAAAGAAAAAGAGAGTTGAATTGAAACACATTTTTTCAGGACTGCTGTTTGAGTTATCATGCAATGATTGTTTCATGAAGCAAATATTTACTCAATAGGCAAGTTATTATGCAGTCGTCGTGAGGGGTCAAAGCATAGGCACAAAAATAATAATGGTACAAGATTGAAAGTGGTGAGAGTACCAGAAGGTGGATTTTTTTTTTTAATGCAATGGTGATTCAGAAAAAGAAAAGATTCCTTCCTGCTGAGGGAAATCAGGGAAGTCTTCCTGTAGGAGGTAGTTTCTAAACCATATATTGAGAGACGTGTAGGTCCTGGGGAGATGGATAAAGGCATTCCAGGCAGATCGCTGTGAGCTGGGAAACCAGAGGAGCTGTGGCAAAATGTATTTTCCAAAGACAGCAGATGGATATCTCCAATTCCCTATGATCCTTTGCAATATGACTTGCCATTCCTCCCACTGTACCCCCTCCCCTTGAATCTGGAAGCCTTGTGACTGCTTTGGCAGAAGTGAACCTCCATGATATCAAGGCTAAGTCAAAAACGTCCATACCACTTTCCCCTAGTTCTCTCAGGGAGCTTGCTGTGAGGGAAACTGGCTCCACAAATGGATCCTGGCTCACCTGAGACACTATGTCAGCAAGGCCAACAGAGATGCCAATCACAGGTGGGAGCCATCTTGGATGCCCAGCCCCGTGGAAGCTTCAGCTGACTGCAGACCACAGGCAAATATTGGGTGGGCCCTTCCCTAATCCTCACCCACAAGTTTGTAAACTAAATAAAATGCTTATTTAAAGCCACTAAGTCTGGGGGTATTACATAGCAATAGTAATTGGAACAGATGTATGTGGGTCAGTGGTTTTTTAAAAATTAGTAATGGTGAACCTCTCAGATATTAATGATGATTAAAGATGTTGGTGGCCAGTCAGGGCTCACGTTCTCCATTTTGGATACTGATGTGGACGAGGAGAGCCTAGACATTCACCAGCATGCCGCCACATGAAACCCGTGCTATGTCGGAGGCAGCACGGGGTAATGGGATGTACATTGGGAATACGGGTTCAGAAAACTGCGTTTTGATCCCAGCTCCGGCCCTAGTAGCCATAGGAAAGTCAGCTAAACTCTCTGAGCCTCTCAACAAATTTACCTGCTTCAAAAATACATAAAAGTACTTCAGAAACCACAAAGCATTACCTCATGGCACGGGCTTTTAAAAATTACTTTAAATTAAATAAATTCATTCATATAGTTTGAAATCAAATAGCACCAAAGGCTCATCATGAAAACAGTAAGTATCTTCCCCCTTTCTCAAACCCCCTCCTGGTCCCCACAGACAACCACGTTTAACTTTTAGCTCTTCTAGTAATTATCATGTTTCTAAATAGTATGTTTATTCTGAAATTTAATAATTCATCAGGATAACGAGGATTTAGCTCTTTTATGTCCCCCCAATTTTTTTCCCTTTTTCTCCCAAACGTCTGCTCTTATTTAAATCATTATTAGTACTTACATCAAGATTCCCATATAAATATTATTCATTGCAGAGCTAAATAGGACACTATAACATTTCCTTTTTCTGGATGGCTTTTCATTTTCTCTCGAATAAATAATCACCTCATTACTAAACTTGCATAATGTTCCACATGTGCTTTTGTCAATGCTTCTGTGATTCTCCACCACACTGTCCGCCATACTGTTCTGTTGAGTCTACTTTTTCACTCAGAGCTCTCCCTTCTCTCTTAGGCCCATCCATCCTCCTAGTCCAGTCTGGACTAGATGCTGTCTCTAGCTGCTCTCATCCTAGGATTTTTCCTTATTTCGTGTGGATTGAAACCTTACTTTTTCTTATCCCATTTCTTTATTTACTGTAATTTTGCTAGTGCATGTCTTCCATTAGTTTCTTAGGAAACATTACTTCGAAGGTGAGCTTTCCAAATCCCTAACTGTGCATTTGTTGTGCTAGGAACTCAGTAGACTCTTTAAAGCTAAAAGCTAATGTTTTTCAGCTCTGGGGCATTTTATTATATTATTTTCTTTCTTAATAATTTCCTGACCTCCATTTCCTTATTCTTTCTTTCTGGAATTCCAATTAGTCTGAAGTTGGATTTTTGTAAAACGCCTTTAAATCTTTTTACCTTTCTTTAATATTTTCTACTTCTTTGTCATTTTGGACTACTTTTAGGGCATTGCTTCTACTTTACTTTTCAATCTTTTGACTAAAACATCTTATTTCAACAATTATGCTATTAATTCAAGAATTTTTTTCATATTCTCTGATTATTTCTTTTTCAGTTTGTGTGTGTGTGTGTGTGTGTGTGTTGAATTTCCTGCATAATCTCTTTTCCCTGGTTTGCTTTTTTGTTTATTTATTTTACTCTGTTTCATGTTGAGAGCTTTCTTCAAATGTTTTTCGATGCTTGGATATCCATTCACATTTAAGAGAAAAGTGCTTAAAAACTGGTCAAAAATTATGGGCATAGGAGTACCTTAGGGAGAACAAGTTCTCTACCATGTTGATTTGCCAGAAAACCAATCATTCCACTGAGGACCCAAAGCTGATGTTGGTGGGTGGGATCCTTACTTTGGAGCCATTCAGGGTCTCCAGAGAGGAAAAAAATTGTCCCTTTTCCTACCAGGGAGATAGAAGCTATCTGCTGACAGAGTGAAGAGCTGCCGGGAGGTGACAGAATCCATGTCAACTGCACCCCTGTGCTCAGGCCTGTGCCTCATCCCTGCTCTTTGCTCTGCCCAGTACCCCACAGTTCCACTTCCCTCTCTTCAATTCCTCCAGAAAACAAGCCCCCAGTTGATGGCCTGGGAGTGGCAACAGAGGGTGAGCATCCTCTGTGATTAAGTAGATTATCTAATGACTCAACAAGTTCTATTTATCTCATCAATAAAATAAATTTAAATTAAAATCCATTATGTATTTAATACAGCAGGGTCTAATACCTGGCACTATCCAATGCATACATTGAGGAGCTATTATGCTCAGAATCTACTTTCTCCAACATAGGTAACCATTCAATTTGAGAAAATTAAGTTGTCTGTGAGCACCACCCCAGGGGGAGGTGAAACCTAGACAGGACCCTGCATCCCACAGCCCCGGTCTAGAACCTCGGGCAGATGATGACGAACAAGCTATACTGGAGGGTTTGGAGTCACACTGCTGCCAGGGCTTCCAGATGAGCTAGAGGTTGCAGGTCAGAGGTTGTAAATTCTGAGTCCATACAGAAGATTTATTTGGCCTTTGTCACACATCAAAAAAAAATTTTTTTTAGTTCTCCTTTACAAATCAGGAAATTTCACACAAAATCCTTAATTTCTAGCTTCTTTTAAAAACTCAGAGAATCTGGCAGGATCACACCTCCTCTCTCTTGACAGGGATTTATCTGGGACCCATGCTCGCCAAGGCCACAGCCATTTCTATCCCTGCCTCACTTCCTCAATAAAATGAGCTGTTTGCTCCCGTCGGGCATCAACTTTGCAGCAGCAATCCCAGTAGGTTATGAATGCTTCCAATGTCAACCCACATATTACTCCAAGCTTCCTGAGCAGAACTGTATCTATATGAAAGAAAATCCAGTATTATAAACTGTACCCAGTATGTTAGTTGTAAAATAGAGGACAGGTGCAGTGGCTCACACCTGTAGTCCCAGAACTTTGGGAGGCCGACGTGGGAAGATCACTTGAGGCCAGGAGTTCGAGACCAGCCTGGGCAACATAGCAACACCCCATCTAGGTACAGGCATTCATTAATATTTGATTGATTGATTGTTTTTATATAAAAGACAAATATTTCCAAAATCAGTTTATTACTCCAACATAATAAAGCTAATTTGAAAGTCAACATTGTACTTGGAGATTACAGATTCTGATCCTTCCAATTCTCTGACTTTCTTAATTCCCTACATTTGTTGAGTCTGTTGGGGAACATCAGCTCTGCCCATGTCTTCGAGGTCCTTCTTGAATTGCCCTCATGTATCATGAGGCATCATTTTAGCTGTTGTCACCAGAGCGGTTTTAATTCTGTTAATCTTTGCCCTTCTATTATATCTAATCTCTCTTAAATTTGGGTTCCTAATTATTTCAGAAGACAAGTACAGCAGGAGTCTGCATGCCATTCCAAATTTATCACTGCCAAGAGTGGCATAGCAAAATAATTTGCACTCATAATCATGGAAAAGCCATCAGTTACTTGGAGAGATCATAAAAAATAATGTGCTTGAAGAAAGCAAATTTCCTTAATTTTAAAAGGGAAGCAAATGTGGATTTCAGGAACAATAGTCCCATAAGCAAAATTATGTAATGGTTAATAAAAACACAACGGTTCTAAGGAAGACAGGATAACCAGGAGGCAACATGGACTCATAGAATAAGTCTTCCAAACTAGACTCAAATAATTTTTATAGTATTTTTATATGTAGTGCTATGGTTTGAGTACTTTGCCCCTCCAAAACTCACATTGAAATTTCATTGCCAATTGGAATAGTATTAAGAGATGAGGACAAGCACAGTGGCTCACGCCTCTAATCGCAGCTGAGGTGGGAGGTTCGCTTGAGCCCAGGAGTTCAAGACCAGCCTGAGCAATATAGTAAGACCCCTGTCTCTACAAAAAAAAAATTTTTTATATCTTTTTAAAAAGAGATGAGACCTTTGAGAGAAGCAGCCATGCTGGAACCAACAGGACTGTATTTCCCAGGAGTCCCAAGCAGAGAGACACTCCATTCACCAAACCATCATTCACCAAATAGGCTAAATGAGGGTGCACCAGCATCACTAAGAAATTCAGTGGTGGCACTCCTCTCCAGGCCAGGGCAGACGGTAGGGGAGGTGGTCACAGAGCTGAGCTCCTTGCCATCCACAGAGGGCTGTTGAGACTCTGAAGTGGTAAAGGCCAGGTGGCAAGTGGCACTTAACTGCCAGAGCTGGGGAGCTGTAAGGACAGCTCGCAGACCACAGCCAAATAAAAAGCGATGACCCTTGCTCGGTCCCCACACTTAGCCAGTTTCTGATCTCTCACTCACTGACTGAAGCGGTGGCCGGGTCCGGGAGGCAGGACGCTGGGATGCCACAGCAGGTACGCTCTGCAATGATTCCCCCAGCTCTTCCCGCTTGATGTGGAAATTGATGCCCTGCAGTTCTAAGAAATTTTCTGGAATTACTTCATTATTTCCTTTCTTTCATTATTTCAGGTACCTATTGCTGTGCCGTAGACCACTCCCAACTTAGGGGATTGAACTATTAAGAATTTATGTTTTTCTCTTGATTCTGTGAGTTAACTGGGTGTAGCTGGGCAAAGCCAATCCTGGGCACAAGGGAAGGGGAAGGGGTTCCTGGGGAAAGGAAGGACAGAGGCTGAGCCAGCCCAGCCCAAGAGCTGTGCAGCACTCGGTACTGTGCACGTTATTCATACAGCAGAAATACGCAAAAGTATAACGTAACTGGCTTATTCTTCTTAACAGTATGCCATGGGCAACTTTTTAATAATATACGTCGTCACTCCCATAGCCGGTCAGCATTCCACCGTGTGAGTATACCACTATTCCTTTCACTGGTCACCTTGGTACATTTAGGTTATGTCCAGTTTTTAAGAATAACCCACTACCTGATAAAGTTCCTCTTATCTTTGCACATTGAAGGTGAAACTTAAGAAGATTAAAAGTTCAAAAATAAGCTACAAAAGGAGATGACAGGGGACATCTGGCTTAACAGCAAATCACATAGGGAGGGAAAAAAGCCTGAGAGGTTTTACTGACTGCAAACTAATTTGAGTCTGCAGCGAGGTGACATCCAAAATTGTTCATGCGGTCCTGGACGGCGGGAACATAATTCAGTGTCCAGAACAAGAAATGTAATCACTCAAGTCTACTCTGAACATCTGGAGCACTGCTTGGTTCTATACAGCAAATGTTAAGAAAGGTCTTGGAAATCCCTAGGCTTTCTCCCCCGGCTTCTTGTCCTCTCCCACCGGAAGCTTCAGCCCTTGCAAGGGACCATATGCTGAAGTAGGAACGTCCACACTGTCTCACCTGCTCTGACTTTGCAGGGCTGTTTCACAGAAGGACACGCTGCTCTTCCTGCTTTGTGTGCCTGGCACGCCCAGCCCAGCAGTAGCCCCCACCACCTATTTTTGTAAATAAAATGTTATTGGAACACAGCTGTGCCCCTTCACTGACACATTGCCTGTGGCCACTTTCACACTGCCACGCCAGAACTGAGCACTAGTTACAACAGACACTGTGGGATCCGCACAGCCTAGAACTTAGCCCTCAGCAGAAAAAGTTTGCCTTACCAGGCTCTGATCTCATGAGTAGAGTTTCACCTTCCCCCACCGCCCCCGCAACACTCTAACCTATCTCCCTTTTCTTGGTGCCTCCATGCGAGAAGACACTTATTTCTCTTAAGGCACGTAGACATTTTATTGTAATTGTTTGACAACTAGCTCTCTCCTACCAAGCTGTGAGTGACATGAGGACAGGGGTCTTAATTGTATCCCTCTTTGTGGCAACCTAAGTGAGACCCACCACCCTAAACCCCAGTCCCACTCCCAACCCCAGCCCCTCCTGGAGGGAGGGGCAAACCTGCAGAATCAGAGAGAAGCCTTTTTGTTCCCACCAGTTCAGACAGACTTGGAAACACGACCCCCGCCAGGAAGGTGTAAAGAGGCCTCTGCGTTAGGGAACCCCTAACAGCCCAAGCCAGATAAACAGCAGGAAACTGAGTCTCGCATGCAGCCCAAACCGTGTGCTTTTGGTAAGAAATACTCCATCTATGAGTTGTGGTTGACTTCAGACAATTTCAGCAAGAGCATACCTGAGCCCAGAGTAGAAGATTCCTACCACTGTCCCCTCACCTCTGCAGAGCTGGCAGAAAGCCCTGGCGTGGGGCAAAGGGATACGGGACACTGGGGAAGAACTTGGAACACTGACTAGGGGACAGGCTGAAGGAGAGGACCACAGCACGAGGAATCCAAAGGGCAGAGGGTCAGGTGGGAGGGGGAGGCACATCCCTAGAGGCCATGGGCCTGCCCCCCCATCCCTCCCTCCGCCGAGGCTTTGCAGGCATCCCCTGGAGCTTCCCCAAAACAGCCCCGTAAATACAGCTCGGGAGCAAGGGGGAGACCTCCAGCCCCTTGTCCTCAGTCATCTGCACCATCACAGACAACCCCAGCCCCTCTCTGCTGGGGAGAGAGAAAGGCCAACTTTCTATCCTCTCCCCTCCACCTTCCCCTCAAGTGTCAGAAGACACAGATCCCTATTCAAAAGGACATTCCTATTCTCAGAATTCAACGCCGCACCTGCCTATTGCACAGCAGGCTCTGGAAATGTCCCTAATGTCTAGTCCCTCCAAGTCTTCTTGGAACACATATTAGCATGAAGGAGAAAATACTTAGAATGAACATAGTGGCCTTTTCAAATGTGTGAAAGCTGTCTCACCAAAGAGTGACTCGTTTTGTTCTCTGAGATTCAGGAAGGCAGAGAGACAATCAGGGATGAGTCCCGAGCGGCCGTAGGTTTCAGTTCAGCATAAAAGATAAAATCAAGTGGGTAACTTGAGAGGAACCGAGTGCCTCTTGCTGCAAAGAGTCAAGCAGAAGCTAGACCACCCCAGGACGGCCACTGCCAGGAGTTTGTCCGGGGAGAAATTGGACCTGGGATTTCCCGGGTCCCTTCTATGCCTATAATAACATTCTAATTTTCGAATAAAAGTGTACTTATAGGCAAGGAAACAACATTTGCTTAACCATTACATTTAAACTCGATACACATTACTGCTTTCAGTTTGAGTATTCTATCAAACTAGGACGATACTGGTTTATGGATGATGTTCTAACATCCACACTTGAAACAATTAAAAAATCTGTTCAGACTGGGGCCACAAAAGTTCACTAAATATTTATCTTTAGTCAATATATGAAAGTATATCAGTCATAAACCTTAGGGTATATCTTTTAAAGATCAACCTGTGTCCAGAAAGGAACATGGTAATGTGTTTTATATAAAATATGTTGTCTCAAAAATAATTTTATAGTCTTCGATCAAATGCTATTGAAATAATTTCAAAGAAGACACAAACTAAGAAGTTAAGTGAAGCTACAATTGCTAGTGCATTTGTCTAATTCCTTTCTTCTAAACAGCTCAAGAGGGCCATTTTTCAAGCACTTTTGCTATTATTACTATTATTATTATAAAATAAAAATATAAATATTTTTCAAAACATGTTGACATGTATAATTTGGTTTTAATTCCCACAATACGCCTGGGAGTTAGGCAACATGGTGGCGACTGCTGGTTATCCTGAGTGATCTGATTTCAACATAATAGAATCATTTGCTGAGCACACGGCTCCTCAGGGGACAATAGTTCCAGACCCCTTTGCACCATGACTAAGTTCTGCCCATAGGACAGTGATGGGTACAGCTTCCAGGTCAGACACTTAAGAGGCCATCTTGTCCCTCTTCCTCTCTTTCCCTGTCCACCAGATGAAATTGGGATATTATTTGTTCTGAAAAATCAAAGGATCAAAGGTCATGTACATATCTGGCTAGGAAATTTTTCACTTTCCTTACTCACGCTTTAAACTCTTTCTCTATGTGAGAAAGCAGACTGCTTTCTCTCAGGTCCAGCGTTCAATTTACAAGAAAGAAAATGGACACGATGAAACCAGAAGAAATTATTTTACATCTGCATTTGTGCATTTATTAAAAATTGTATCAAATACTTCCTCTGTGCCGTGTACTGAGATAAACACTAAAAATTAAAGAATGTGATATGTAGTCTGTGCTCTCTGAGACCACAAATGAGTCAATGATCCACTCTGCTGGTGGTTATTGCAAAATGAGAGTATTTGAGTCAAGTCTTTGAAGGGTAAATAAGAGTTTATCCCAAGATAGAGGGGAGAAAATGTATAGGAATCCTTTAGATTAATTTCTGCCAAGCAGATAACAAAATAGAGCATATAAGAGGTACATTATGCTTATCTGTTTAAATATAGATTACAAGTATAACTTTGGCATTTCTTGAGAAAATGTGGTTCTTGGACAATTCAGTAGCAGTGTATGTTTTTACTCACCCACTCTTTATTTTTTGTCTTCCCAATAGGCATGTATTCTGTTCTCCTCCTACACCTAAAATTTCCTTTATTCCTTAATAAAATAACATTCATTGAAAGAAAGGCACCTTTGACACCAACTAATTATAATAAAATTCTGTTAAAGCAATAAGAAAAAATAAGATAACTCAGAAGGCTTCTGTGTGCAAAAGCCAAGACAGACAAAATGCTCAGGTAACACAGCTATGTGTTCATTCATTATGCACCTAAGAAATGCACCTTGACATTATTTGAATGCTTAGTAGCTTAGATTTTCTTCCTTTTTTCAAATCAAAATAATAGATATTGTTAAAACATTGCTTTATTAGTTCTTTTTCTATTTTAAATTTTTCCTTGGATTTGACTGAAACATTAAAAAAATATTGTTTTCAATCAGATATTCAAAGAGGAGTGAGTCAAGCTCTTTGGGAGATATTTTAACTATTTCTGATTAAACATACTATTGAATTCAGTCATATCCTATGAAATACATTAGTTTTCAACCCAGCTGATTATTCTAGCCATGTACCAAATACACTTATTACATGGGTAATGAAAACTTAACCACGTAACAAAGTCCCTTCCCATATATACTCCCAAAGCTAGCCAGGAGACTTTACTGCCTGCCCCCGTTCTGAAATCCTCTTCATAATACTGCGTGTGATTATAGATAGGTTTTACTTGCAGATTTTTACAACACAGTCACAAATTTGATGACGAACCTTAAATTTTCACTGAAGATGTCAGCTTCTGCACTATTATGCTTACTGATTTTCATAACTGATTAGGATTTGCTAGTCCCCATTCCATCAGAAAGTGGCTAGAAAGATTGACAAGGAGAGAAAACTCTAGAAGCATAAGCACCTACCAAGGGCCAAATGCCATTTTAGGAGATACAAGTGCAGTGAACAGGGTTTCCTCACTTAAGGAATTGGCTCAGCTAGTGGAGGGGCAAAAAGGAGAAAACTGGGTAAACGAAAGGAAGAGCGTGGTAGGAGGCATAGAGTGAAGCAAAGTACGGTGTGGGCTCCCACAGAAGGAAGAGACGGCAGTCAGGCGGGAGCTGGTTCTTGAAGAATAGGTGGGACTTTAATAAGCAGAGACTCTGTCTTGTGCACACAAAATGATGTCCCAGAGAACATCCATCCTGGCACACGGCAGAGGGCAAGGGCAGAAGCAAGAATGCCAGCTGCCAGGCTCTCCCAGTTATCCAGGCAGTGAGTGGATGGTGGCTTGGCCCTCAGTTATAGCTGTAGATATGGGGAGGAGTGGATTGATTCTGGACACATTCTGAAAGTAATGGAGCTGTAGGGTTTGTTGATGTATTAGAAACAAGATGTGAGAGGAAGGGAGGAGTGAAGATCTGGGACCCAAGCAACCGGAGGAGCAAGCCACCATAAGGTGGGTGGGGAGCAGGAGTTTGGTTTTGGGTGTGTTCAATGTGACATGCCTATTAGACATCCAAGTGGAGAAGGCAGTTGTCTATCCAAGTCTGGAGCTCAAGGAAGGCCTGGCTGGAGACTCAAAATTTGGAGTCATCAGGATGCAGGTGGTAGTCACAGGGATCACCTGAAGTGAATGTAGACAAGAGGTCCCAGGAGGAGCCCTGGGCCCTCCGCTATTTACAGCAAGCTGAGGAGGAAGAAGCAAGGGAGGCAGAAGGAATCACCAGGGAGCTGAAAGGGGAAGCGAGAGAGAGTGGGGGTCTGGAAGCCAGGTCGAGGAAGTGCTTCAAGAAAAAGAGAGTGATGGCTTCGACAAATGCTGCAGACAGATCACCTAAGATGTGAGCACTGATGTTAATGCTCAATACCAGCCATGTTTGTACCAGACAGCCATGCCCACATCACGTCTCCTAGCCCTACTTCCTTACTTGAAAGAAATTGTCTTTTTCACAGTTTCCTTGTGTAAATATTTGCAAAGATCTCAGTGGGGGTGTGGGAGGTGCAAAAGGTAGGGAAGGGGGACATACGTATCTTCAGCTTGGTTCTGGTCCTCTGAGAAACCCATGAACACAACAAAAACTCAGAGGCACTGCTGGGGCTGAACTCTCCAACTACAGGCCTTAGTGCTGGTTTGGGAGGGGAGGGGACATAAAAAACCTCTTTCAAGAGCTGTGACAGCTGAACAGTTCATCTTCGAGCCAGAGAGAAGGTATGTCTACCTTCTGGGTTATACTCAGATGAGGAAAGCAGTTCCTTCTTTCAGTTCTCTCTCCCTCTCTCTCTCTCACACACACACACACACACCAAGACCTCATTCTGAGCAGGGCCCCCTACCTCCATCATTTGGCCTGCAGCTTGTGTGGCCTGCCTCCTGTCCTCTAGGCCATCGGACAATGATTCTGGAATCCTAGGGGATTCAAGTTTCCATCTCTCTAGGTTGTCTCCTTAGCCCATTCCTAAATTACTGGGGTGGGAGTGGGGTGCTGGCCTGCTTCATCCTTCACCGATACCAGATCCCTAAAAGCAAATGACTCTGCTAAGGACTCAGTGGCCCCTAAGTCTATGCAACAGCAATATCTAAGGCCCAGCTGGAATGTCCTATTAGCAAAATCCACAGACTATGCTTTATCTTTTATTAGGTAAGGTCAAAGCTTCTCTATTTCCCCTCTCCCCCATATACACACCAAGAGAGAACATTGAAAATCAAATGAAAGTATCTCATCCAACAAAATTAATTTAGGATACTTTCTTTGATAATGGGAACTTATTTCTAAATAAGACACAAGAAGGACTAAATGCCAAACCCAAAGAAATCTGAAAGCAAAATTAATATTTTACAGCAACTAACATTTTGTTTGCAGCATCAGCAAAACCAAGCATCCACCTGTTACTAATTTCGTATAAATACAAAGTCCACTGCATTTCTGGGAAGGAGAGTTAGTGTTTGGCAAGTTTTTTGTGTAAGGATTCAAAAATATACCTGAAAAGATAATCAGAGGGCCCAGAGTGGGCACAAAGATCTAAAGCATGTTGATTATTTAAAACACCAGAGTTCCAGAGAGTTCATGAGTCCTTATAAGTCACTATAATAACAATTGACTACTTTGTATACACATAGTTTTATTATATGCACTCTGAAAAACAGAACTTGTGTGATTTAAGTCTACCATAGTGATTTTACAGGAATGGTCTATTAGATTCTCTAGCTGATGCATAAATCTCTTATTTGTTTCTGGTAATTTGCTTATGTTTTCTTCAAAAGGTGAGACAGTTCTTCCCATGGTTTTTCTATCACTGACCATAAACTGGTGGTATGTAGGGTCTTTCGATTCCTTAAAAGGATTGACAAACTGAAAAAGTTTAAGAATCATTGGTCTAAAGTACCAATATGAAAAGATATGTATCAATATGAAATCACTAAAATCATAATTTGTCAAACAAATCCAATATTCTTTTATGACCAGTGGTCAGAAACAGGTTTTGTGGAGCTGACATACAATCTAATTTAACCATTATTACAACGTTGCAACCAGCTCAGAGCACTAAGTCACCTCAATAATCCAGTACTGTTTTGCCCATATTATCTATGGCTTTAATCATGTTTAGATATGGTCTTCGTATTGAATTTGTTCAGGATATGGGGCTTAATTCTAAATTTAAGAAAAGGTCTTCCAGTAGACCTACAAGTCACCAAAATAGGGTATC
>NW_012142190.1:4260529-4263815 GCF_000956105.1 Propithecus coquereli | reverse complement strand
TAGTGCTGGTTTGGGAGGGGAGGGGACATAAAGAACCTCTTTCAAGAGCTGTGACAGCTGAACAGTTCATCTTCGAGCCAGAGAGAAGGTATGTCCACCTTCTGGGTCATACTCAGATGAGGAAAGCAGTTCCTTCTTTCAGTTCTCTCTCCCTCTCTCTCACACACACACACCCCTACCTCCATCATTTGGCCTGCAGCTCGTGTGGCCTGCCTCCTGTCCTCTAGGCCATCGGACAATGATTCTGGAATCTCTAGGGGATTCAAGTTTCTGTCTCTCTAAGGTGTCTCCTTAGCCCATTCCTAAATTACTGGGGTGGGAGTGGGGTGCTGGCCTGCTTCATCCTTCACCGATATCAGATCCCTAAAAGCAAATGACTCTGCTAAGGACTCAGTGGCCCCTAAGTCTATGCAACAGCAATATCTAAGGCCCAGCCGGAATGTCCTATTAGCAAAATCCACAGACTATGCTTTATCTTTTTTTAGGTAAGGTCAAAGCTTCTCTATTTCCCCTCTCCCCCATATACACACCAAGAGAGAACATTGAAAATCGAATAAAAGTATCTCATCCAACAAAATTAATTTAGGATACTTTCTTTGATAATGGGAACTTATTTCTAAATAAGTCACAAGAAGGACTAAATGCCAAACCCAAAGAAATCTGAAAGCAAAATTAATATTTTACAGCAACTAACATTTTGTTTGCAGCATCAGCAAAACCAAGCATCCACCTGTTACTAATTTCGTATAAATACAAAGTCCACTGCATTTCTGGGAAGGAGAGTTAGTGTTTGGCAAGTTTTTTGTGTAAGGATTCAAAAATATACCTGAAAAGATAATCAGAGGGCCCAGAGTGGGCACAAAGATCTAAAGCATGTTGATTATTTAAAACACCAGAGTTCCAGAGAGTTCATGAGTCCTTATAAGTCACTATAATAACAATTGACTACTTTGTATACACATAGTTTTATTATATGCACTCTGAAAAACAGAACTTGTGTGATTTAAGTCTACCATAGTGATTTTACAGGAATGGTCTATTAGGTTCTCTAGCTGATGCATAAATCTCTTATTTGTTTCTGGTAATTTGCTTATGTTTTCTTCAAAAGGTGAGACAGTTCTTCCCATGGTTTTTCTATCACTGACCATAAACTGGTGGTATGTAGGGTCTTTCGATTCCTTAAAAGGATTGACAAACTGAAAAAGTTTAAGAATCATTGGTCTAAAGTACCAATATGAAAAGATATGTATCAATATGAAATCACTAAAATCATAATTTGTCAAACAAATCCAATATTCTTTTATGACCAGTGGTCAGAAACAGGTTTTGTGGAGCTGACATACAATCTAATTTAACCATTATTACAACGTTGCAACCAGCTCAGAGCACTAAGTCACCTCAATAATCCAGTACTGTTTTGCCCATATTATCTATGGCTTTAATCATGTTTAGATATGGTCTTCGTATTGAATTTGTTCAGGATATGGGGCTTAATTCTAAATTTAAGAAAAGGTCTTCCAGTAGACCTACAAGTCACCAAAATAGGGTATCGAAAATTGCACATTTAAGCATTTTTATTAAAATGTTTATACATGTACATAAAATATTCTATCAGGATACAAAACCCTGTATAAAGTATACCAACAACTGATATCATTATGAATGAACCCCCAAACCAATGGTACCTAACTTTGAGCACCAAGGAGACAAAAGAAGAAAGAAATATTTGAGAGACAACTTTATCATGGCATATCAATATTTCCTTATGTCAAAATTAATGAAATCTTTTGTATAAGGGTATTCAAATTAACTTTGCCAGGTTAGTAATCTCCTAAGCAAGGAACCCTTTCGACTGGAGAGAGCAATGTGGAAATACAGATGTTGTAGAACACAATCCATATAACCCTGCAGTTGTTTCTGCATTGTTGTGCCAAGGGATAAGATTGTATAAAGTGGTCTTCAGACCCCGGTGATTAAGTAGGGTTAATGGATACAGGTCCCTACCCTGCCGCAGAAGGGACCTCCAAACACAGTAAACCTGACACTCAGGGAGATGAGATTTTGACACCTTTGCAACAGTGTGAATCTGTGCCACAAGCAAGACAGATCTTATTGGATTAACACTGAACTTGTGACATCTCCACAAACTCTGGCAGAGAGTAATGCTATCCGTGTGGCTTCAGAACATGCCACACTCCTCATTCTCTCTCCCTGCAGCTACCAGAAGTAAATCCTCCCCGCCCTTAGTTAGCTCTAGGAATTCCCCAACACTCAGAGAAAGGAGTTCCCTTTCCTTACAGGAGGAAATAATTCCCATTTCCTTTTGACAAACAGGCTCCAAGGGGCACTCTCGGTGGCCCGCTGCGGGATTTCCCTCCCGTTCCCAATTCCACACCTTCCATGGGAAGCAGGAGCTGCCCTGTTTCACAAATGTGTTCAGGCGAGGCCTCGTCTGAGCTGGGACTCAGGCCGGCTCTTGCCCGCACCTCCAGCGGCGCTCTCCCTGCACGGCCCTCCGCCTGGCCCCTCGCACTCACCAGGAGGAGGTTGTGCGCCACCAGGTACCCAAGCCGCGGGCTGCCCCGGACGCCGGGGGCCAGGCGCCCGGTGGCGTAGCCGTGCCAGGCCACCACGTAGGGGTTGTCGATGGTGATCCAGTACTTGACCTGGCCGCCGAAGTGGCGGAAGCAGAGCTCGGCGTAATCCCTGAAGTGGTCGGCCAGGACACGGTTGGCCCAGCCGCCGTACGCGTCCTGCAGGTGCTGGGGCAGGTCCCAGTGGTACAAGGTGACCACGGGCTGCACGCCCAGCTCCCGCAGCCGCTCCAGCAGGCGCCGGTAGTAGCGCAGCCCCTCGCGGTTGGGGGCGCCCGCGCTGCCATTGGGGAGCACCCGCGCCCACGAGATGGAGAAGCGGTAGTGGGTGACCCCAAGCTCGCGCAGCGCCTCCGTGTCTCGGAAGACATTGTTGTAGCCATCGCCGGCCACGTCCCCGGTGGCGGGTGGGAGCGGCGACTGGGCGCCCGACGGCAGGTCGGCGACTGGGGGCCCTCCCGGAGGCGCGGGGGGGTGGTGGGTGAACGTGTCCCAGATGGACGCCCCCTTGCCGTGCTGCCGCCAGCCGCCCTCCGTCTGGTAGGCGGCGCTGCCCACGGCCCAGAGGAAGCCGTCGGGGAAGGTGTCGTGGAAGAGGCCCGCGGCCTCCGGGGCGGGAGGGCGAGCGAAGCGGGCCCAGGTCTGCGCGCCGTCGCCGGGCTCGGCGCGCAGGCGGCGGCCGCCCAGGGCCA
>NW_012142190.1:4214658-4260173 GCF_000956105.1 Propithecus coquereli | reverse complement strand
ACGCTCAAGTTCTCTGCGCGCCGCCTCCCCTTCGCCATCCGCGCGCCCTCCCGGGAGAAGCCCTGGAGCCGGGCTTCGTCGAGGAGGGAAGCGGGCGACCGACTTTCCCCGACTTGGGCGCGGGATCTTCGCTGGGCCCTCGCCGAGCCCGAGCGTCGGCGGGGAAGCACCTGTTCTCTCTTTTCTCCCACTCGGAGGCCGGGAGAGGCTCCAGATGGACATTGCTGGAGCCGATTAGGACCTGACTGGAGTCCTAGAGGGAGGGCCAGGCGGGAGAGCCAAGTCGGAAGTTGGCCGTGTGCTGAGAGAAGGGAATTTTTCCTTAGGTAAGATGCTCGCGTGGGACGCAACCCACCGGCACAGGGGAGGGGTGGCCCTTGCTCGGCCTCCCAGTCTAGGAGGCCTTTAAGGAATATAAATAGATTTATGGGTTGCGTTGGGACTTTGCTTTACTCTTCCTTTTACTATTTTAACCATTGCAAACCAGTACCTGTTCTTTAATGAGATCTCTCAATTCCCTGGTGAACTTGGTGAACTTCAAATCATAGTTCTTGATTGTTCTCCTGGAAAAAAAAAAAGACACAAAGCAAGACTTCTCCTTTGGGTAAATCTTAGTCATCTTTATTACCCTTTTGCATCTTTTTTATGAATAATCATGTTTTGGCTTTCAGCTCTGACTTAGCAAGTAACTTACCTGCGTGAAGTTGTGCCACAACTCTGCTGGAGCCAGAGGTCCCTGGGTCCCACATTTGCCCCCTGAGCTGTGGAGAGAAAGAGGAGAGGGCATTTAGGCCAAGCAACCATTCCTATCCCCTGCAACACAATAGAGCCATGGCTTTTTTCCAGTTGCCAAAGAGCCCTTTTGACACAAGTTGCGAGCCACAGGGTCCATTTGTATGTATATATATAGGATTTGTGAATAACTGATAAACATTTGGTGGGGAGTAGAAGGCCTGGGCTTCGCCCTTGTGATTTGGGGTGGAACCATCTGTCTAAGCCCAAGTTTCCTCGTCTATAAAATGGGGATGGCCTGTCTGCCCTGCAGCCTCAGAAGCTTGCGAAGCTCAAGTGAAAAACTGCACAAAGGTGACGCAAAGATGGAAAGCCCAGAGAAATGAAAGATTCGCTAATATCTATCTCCCTAGCCAACAAGTTGTGCCTCAGTTTCCACACACCTGCACGTGTGTTGAATGACTTAAGATCATCACAGAGGTACATCCATTCTCCTCCCTGCAGTGATCTTCACTGCACTATCTCATACAAATTTGAGTCAAGAAAGCTTTAAATGTTGCAGATGAAGGTACTTTTATTAATTCCCTTGAAATGTAAGCACAAAAAATTTATTCCAGTATTTTATCAAATATTCCCAACTCCAGCTAGCATATATTATCATGATTAGTAAAATTAAGTCATCAGACTGGAACAAAGACTTACTGCTATTCTGTTAAATGTGGCATTTACATTTTTCAATAAATGTGAAATAACAAACAATGACACTTCAGCAATTAAAAAAATTACACCACACAACTTCACAGTCGCACTCTCTCCCAGCTAAAATGTAAAGAGTTACGGCCGCATGCAACATTACATTTTCCTCCCAGAGCTGAAGATTAGAGTGTTTGCTGGGTTGTAGCTCGTTAAGTTTCAATTAGAAATGCTTCGTGGGTCTCATGGAAAATAGCTTAGGCTAAGTATTCATTTACTGATATATGGTCTGTTTGCTCAGGGCAGATTGTATCTATTCCTATTTTTATTTAACCAACAAGAAAAAGAAGATTTTTTTTATTTTTAATTTTAGAGCAATGATTAAAAAGCTGGACCAAGTTAACGAAATGCTTCACATTTGAAATTCATCTGTCTCTGAGGGGCACATAAGGCATATGCATCTCCTAAGGTGGACATCAAAGCTTTCAGCATTCACAGAGCTGTTCCCAGATGATAATTTATTTTACCCGACAATAAAGATTCCATGATAATTAAACTTTATTTCCAGAACTTTCTGTTTATTAAGGTTCTGTTCATGGTTATTAAGTTCTGGATTCCTCAAGTGTGAACAACTGCTACCGCTGCTGCTCATTTATTTGGTTTTATTTTGGGTTTTTGTTTTTTACAGCCACCTTCAAACATCTACACTGTAGGCTTCAAATGCTTTGTTCTCCTGAAAATAAGGCATTAATTACTTGCTGTGCTTTGAATATGAAGGTGAAGTTACGGATGCATCAAAGGAAAGGACATTTTTAAGTTTACTTATTGACTTTGGTCGTGGTGATGATTTTCAGCAACCTAAAAGTGGTCATCAATCTGATCATCTTTTCCTCCATCATCCATGTGCCTTCACCCAGGCCTTTCTCACCTGTTCTCCTCCAACCGTGCTCCCAGGACCATGGGAACCCTCCACCATAGGAGCAGAAAGAGGCTGGCTGACTCATGTGGGCAACACAATACCAACCTCAGGAGCTCCCAGCTCGCCAGTCAGACATTCAGCCTCGACAGAAAGGAGTTTATACCACCAATAACAATTTCACTGAACCACAACTCTGGGCAAGGCAACAGTGAGATGCTTGGAAACTTCAAAATATAGATGACAATCCCTGCCCTCAAAGACAATGCTGAATTGGAGAGACAGGATAAAGAAAGATGACAATATATAAGTCACTTGGTTCATTATGTTAAGTGCCACTAAATGACACGTGGAATAATCGTTAGAGAAATTCAGAGGAAGGAGAAATTACCCCTATTTTGAGCTGGCTGGAAAAGTTTCACAAAGAAAATATGACAACATCTGAGGTTTAAAGAGGAAAACTAGAAAAGAGACCTGGAGGCAGGGAATCTAGGGAAGCAAAGCACCAAAGAAAAAAAAGTGTTCACAGTATATTTGTGGTTAAAAAAGATAGGTGTTTGTGTTTTTTTTTTGCAAGGAAATAGTGGACTGAAAAGGTAGGTTGGGGTCAGACAGGAAAGAGCCTTTAATAGGTTTCATCATGACATCAAATCAGAGCTTCTACCTTCATTTACTTGTTAAACAAATGTTTGTTTTGTGCTCAGCACTATTCTGGGTACTGGTAATGCAACAATTAACAAAATAGACAAACAATCCCTGCCCTCCTCTTTTTATAATTAGTTAATCATTTTTTTAATTGACAAAAATTGTATATATTCATCATGTACAGCATGTTGTTTTAACATATATATACATTGTGCAATGGCTAAATTGAGCTACTTAACATATGCATTACCTCACATACTTATCATTTTCATGGTGGGGACACTTAAAATCTACTATCTTAGCAATTTTCAAGAATACAATACATTATTATTAAATATAGTCACCATGTGGTACAATAGAGCTCTTGAATTTATTCCTCCTGCCTAAATGAAATTTTGCATCCTTTGACCAACATCTCCCCACACCAGCCCTGGATAACCACCATCTACTCTCTGTTTCTGTGAGTTCAAGATTTTTTTGGTTCTCATATAAGTAAGACCATATGGTATTTGTCTTTCTATGCCTAGCTTATCTCACTTAACATAATGTCCTCCAGCTTCATCCATGTCATCACAACTGACAGAATTTCCTTCTTTTTATGGCTGAATAGCATTCCATTGATTATATATACCACATTTTTTTTTATCTGTTCATTCACTGATGGACACCTTAGGTTGATTTCATATCTTGACTATTGTGAATAATGCTGCAATAAACACAGGGGTACAGATTTCTCTTTGGCATACTAATTTCATTTTCTTTGGATATATACCCATAGCGGGATTGCTGGATCACATGATAATTCTGTTTTTAATGTTTTAAGGAAACTCCTTACTGTTTTGCATAACAGCTGTTTACATTCCCACCAGTGGCATACAAGGGTTCCCTTTTCTCTACATCCTTGCCAACATTTGTTATCTTTCATCTTTTTTATAATGGCCATGGCAACTGGGGTGAGGTGATATCTCATTGTGGGTTTGATTTGTATTTTCCTGATAATTAGTGATATTGGACATTTTTTTCATATACCTGTGGGCCATTCGTATGTCTTCTTTTGAGGACTGTCTATTCAAATCCTTTGCCTATATCTTACTCAGGTTATTTGTTTTCTTGCTATTGAGTTGTTTGAGTTCCTTGTATATTTTGGATATTCACCCTTCATCAGATATATGGTTTGTAAATGTTTCCTCCCACTCCATCAGTTGTCTCTTCACTCTGTGGACTGTGTCCTTGGCTGTACTTCCCCTCCTCTTCCACCAGTCTCTCCACTCTTTACTCTGTTCCAGCCACATTGGCCTCCTAGTCATCCTTGGAACAAGCCAAACTTGAGAGCCTTTGAGTTGCCCTGCTCTGTCTCTGGAATGTTCTTCACTGGACCACCTGCCTCTCCTCAGTCAGGTCTTAGAACAAAAACCATATCCTGAGGGATGCCTTCTCTGACCTCTCTTTCCAAAGTAGTTACCTCCAGCCACTCCCAATTACAGTGCCCTGTTTTACTTTTCTCATAGAGTTTATGACCATCTCAAATTATCTTGTTTGTTTGCTTGTTTATTTTCTTTATCCCCGACAAGAATATAAGCTCCTTGACAATGGGCATCTGGCTTTTTTTCTTTTTTGCAGTATCTCCAACACCTAGATCACTCTCTACCCATTGTAGGTGCTCCACACATAATTGTGGAATAAATGAGTGGACGAATGAATCCATTGGTAAGGGATGGATTGCCCTTCCTAGGGGCTGAAACAGAATGCTGAGAATTGTAAAGCCACAGCCCGGCTTAGGAAAAGAGGCTGTGATTGATTAGTAATGTCTGCCCTGTAAACAGGAAGGGTAAGTGGTCACTACAGCACCATATTTCACATCTGATGTAGGTACTATGGTAGGCCATGGCCCAAGCCTCCTCTGCTGAAACCTCAGGTAGGTCTGATGGTACAACAATAAATAGAACACAGAACTATGTAACTGTGGAATGGCTTAAGTGCCAACATATCCCACTTCTCCTGGTACACTTCTGACAAGCCCAAAAGGATTGAAAAGGAAGTGACACTGGGGTTCTGAGCTTCTCTGATCTAGCAAATTCCTCATTCCATAGAAGTTTTCAGAACAACCAAATATCAAGCACATTTTCATGAAGACTAGGGAGGAAAAAGGGAGCCATTCGTACCTACTAGTATCCTCATTCTACTTATTTGCAAGCAAAACAAAAGTGAGAGTGGTTTACATCCCAAGATTTGAACCTGTAAGGGCTCAGCCCAACTCAGGAGCCACTGAGGGTTTTTGAGTAGTAGAGTTATGAGGGCAAACAGCAAGACGCCTCAGCTTATTTTAAGACAGGGCAATATCAATTAACGAATCTATTGATTTGGCAGTAACGCACATGATTAACTGAAAGAAGAGATTCTGGAAACCAAATGACCACTTCGCAAGCAACCACAGTAACCTGGATAAGGAGTTAAGAAAGGCTTATTATGCCTAGCATGGTAAAAAAAAAAAAAAATGCAAAGCAAAGGAGGTGAAAGACACAGGCAATTTGAAAAAAGACCAGTTGACTATGGGAGGGAAGATAAGAGGAGGGCTTAAAGATGATTTTGAGCTTAGCTGAAAATAAAAATGATAAGACCATAGATATACCTAAGTACATTAGAAGATAAAATTAATTTGGGCAAAAGATGAGTTCAATGTTAAGTACATTGAATTTGAAGTGCCAATCAAAGATATGAGTAAAGATATTAAGCCTATAATGAAGATACAGAATTAAAGCTCAGCAGGCAGTTATAGTCTGGAGCTTTGGACCAGAAACTTTGACACTAGGATAGTGAGTAAGACAAGGGTATTAAGAAAGAAACAACTAAAAGCCAAGGACTGAGCTTTGGTGTACATCTCCACTGAGAGGGGTGGACGGGGTGGAGTAAGACAGTTAAAAAAAGAGAACTCACAGAGGAGTCCCAGGAGTCCCAAGTGGTTTTCAAGCGTAGGAGATGAGCATTTCAAAAAGGAGAGATGATAAAACTTGTTGAGAGAAAACAGCTGACCTAGAATTCAGTTCATTTGGTGAGTTTGGAGACAGATTTTTCAGTTGTAATGGGGACTGAAGCTGGATTACAATGTAAGGCATTAATGAGAGTCTGTAGGAGGCAAAAAACAAAACAAAGGCCACAAGCATACACTCTCCTGAGAAGTTTGCAAGTGGAAGGGGAAGAAAGGATGTCATTCATGAGGTTAGCAGAGTTCAGAGAAAATTTTTTCAAGATGGGGAACTCTGCACATGTTTGTGCACAGAGGAAAGGTTAAGGAAAGGGGGAACTGGGAGTTTCGGGGGAAAGTTGAAGCAAAATTGCATAACTAGCACCAGCTGTGATCTAAAGTAGTGCTGATTGTAGACTTTTAATGTCCCAAGATATTAAACCTGGAGATATTAAAAAGACCATAAAAACAAGAGGATACAGCTGGAACACTGCAGTGGTGGAGAAGGGAACATAAGCACATTGAGGTGGTGGACAAAAATCTACTAAAAAGGCAAAAAAGGGAGCTCCATAAAGGCTTTAAGGTAATTGCAAATGGATTCTCAGGAAGGTGCAGCTCTGCTGAGCTTGCCGGAGCTAAGGCAGACCACAGAGTCACTGAATTGGGCTCTGGTTGCTTCTGCATCCTATGAAAACTGACTGTTCCCAAATGGCTCATATCTTCCAAGTGTAGCAGGTAGCCTGAGGGTTTGGATTCTGTATCTCCTTCCCCCTGCCCTGTCCTCCTAAGTAACACTGCTGTTGCCATAGCCTGACGCTGGTTTGGACACCAGCTAAACATGTCCTGACACAAGGCTTATGTCTGGAAGCTGGAAACATGCACATCAGGGACTTGGGGCATTGAGTTGCTGGAGTCAAGATGTTTTGACTCCCTTTGTCTCTCAAAAATACCCCCAATGCAATGAGGAGAATAAGAGACATAGCTATTTTCAATGAAATTGGGAGGAGTTAGTGTATGGAAAGGGAATGGAGATGAGGGATGGTATGTGAGTTAGCTGAGTGAGATATGAATGAGAACCAAGGTGATTTACCTGGCATCACTCCAGAAAGGATCGAGATCTGAGATACTAGGACAGGAGAGGGGGAGGTGGAGGCCTAAAAATCAAAATCAATTATAATACATCCCAGTTTACCACCCTTGCCCACCATAGTCAGGCACTACCCATCCCCTAACCTCCTAGGTCCCCTCCCAGAGGGAAAGTAAATACCCAGCTCTAGTTACTTCTGGCCTTCAATATGAAGAAGAGAAATACCCAATTCAGACTTACTAAAAGACTGAGATCCAGTCCTAAGACTGTAGAATAATTCCCCTTTTCCCATACCTTGCCCCCTCTACCTTATCACCACATCAATAGGACACATGTATAATAACAAGGGATTTTAGCTAAAGCCTCAGACTCTATTTAAGAAGAAGCCCCTAGGGAAACCCAAAGATGATAGAAGAGACAAAGACAAGGACTATAGAGGACATTTTAGCCTCTGACCCCACAACTACAACGAAAGTAAATACAGCCTAACTCCTAACCAGATAAACATAAAACCTCATGCTAAGGGCCTATCTACCTTTAATCTGATACACCATGTCCAGCCCCAGCCTTCAACAAAAACTTACAAGGCATGCTAAAAGGACAAAAACCAAACAAACAAACAAAAAACCAGTCTGAAAAGACAATGTAAACATCAGAACCAGACTTAAAATTAAAGGAAAAAAAATGAGGTAAGCACTTCTCCAGGAAAACAAAAGATTATATAATGCAGATGTTACCATAGTATACTACTTGAAAACTACATATTTACACTTAACATGAATCTAATAGAGAATTGTGATTATAACTCTATTGGGCAGTTGCACAAATGATTCAAGATAAAGTGGTATTTTTTTTTTGTTGTTTAAATGTAGAAGTGAAATACCAAGAAAAAACAGTTAAAAGAGATGAAAGGGGTAAAACCAGAGGACTGATGATTTTTCAATAAACCTTTCAACATTATTTGACTTTTTAACTTGTGTGTAGGTTAAGGGAAGTACATGTCAATAACTCATTCCAAAGTGTGGAAGAATCGTATCTTCCTAAAAGGAGAAAGGAAGAAAGGCGAGTAGAACTACAAAGAGATTCAGCAACAGAGATGAAGGTAGAGACAAACATATTTTGAGGTGAGAGGCTGACAGGGGCTGAAGGGAATGACAGGAAACTTGAAACTAATGGCTTACATCTTCTTGTAGAATAAAAGATTAAGTCAGCTACTGAAAGTGAGCAAGCTGAGTATGAAAAAAGTAAAAGAGCCACTATAGCGAATTTCCTGAAGAGTCAATAGAAGATGATTGAAACATCATTAAACAGCAGGATAGAAGCTACATGGTATGCATTTGTTAAAGTAACTGTCTATATAAACCATATTCATCTCAAATGTCTTACGCAGTATTTCAGGTTGTCTATATGCCGGTGTTTAAAATCCACAATTTTGGAAGAAATCCAAAATTTGTTATTTCTCCCCTAAATAATAAAACAGATACACTTCTCACATAACACAAAATCAGACTTGCTATTTGTTTGAATACAATCACTCTCTTTTGTTGATTAGGACTAAGGGCAACAGTTCAGAATTTGGGTGGTTCAATTAACACCCAGCCCATTCTCACAGATTGCTGCTCTGTTCTGGCCGTGGGCTTGAAATTGGTGTCCTGAGTCATCAGGGCTATCAGTCAGAACACAGTGTGTGTTAATTAGTTGGAATGTTTCACTAGCATAGAAAAATAGAACAAAATACATCACCCTCCAAGTACGACTAATAAACGTGGACGTAGGGTCTGAACCCTTGACCACGCAACAGCAGAGCTGCCTACAAATCCTCGCCCCCGCAGTACTGATGCCTGTGCCCTTTTGGTCATCTCCACAAAGAGAGAACCTGAAGATCTTGTTTTTTCAGCAAGGGCCTCCCACACGGCCTAGGTTTTTTTTTCTGATCTGTAGAGTTTACTTCCCACCCTGCGAGTCTTGTTGATTCTGGACTTGTGGTTCTAGTTGGGCTCCTCTTCCTCTTGTTTACTGCCCCCATTACCCAGTCCTTGGCCCTCTATTCATCTCTCTCCTGACAGCCTTCTTCTGAGAGCTGAAGGCAACCAGAATATTTTACCCCAAAGTATATTTCTTTGACATATTTTCAGATGGCTGCCGCAGGTCCAGCAGACAGAAGTAGCCCTGCAAAGCAGTCAAGATCTGCCCTGACGCAGAGACCTTTCTTTATCCTGCAGAGGAAAGAGTAACTGAGAGTCTTTAAAGATCTAAAAGGAAACATTTACCATCTATTCTCTGCGAGGGCTGCTTCCAGTAAGGTTTGCTTCATACAACAACATCGCTTGTGCTAGCCGAGCCTCTTCCTTTCTCCTTCCTGTAACCTACTTGTCTTGCCACTGAAACCTGCTTGGCCACAATCCAAGCCCCCATTCTTTGTTAACTTCTGTACCTCACTGGGAAGTCGCATCTTCATTCTGAAGGTTCCTGTGCATACACATTAAATAAACTTGTGTGTCCTTTTCTCCTATTAATCAATCTGCCTCATAAGTGATTTTGCAGTGAACTTTTAGGGGGCCAAGGGCCGTGGTCCCTGCAAACTCAACTACTCCCTGGCTTCAGTCATGAGAGTGACTCACAAATTTAGATCTCTCCAGTTAGGACTCCATCCTTGCCCTTCCACCTCACACCTTCGGTGTCTGCCCAGCAAATTGGCTGGGAAATGTCAAGGCTCCACCTCATCATCAACATATTGAAATTGGCAAAGCACACAAAGAATTAACATGAGAACAATCAAAGTATAAACATGAAAAATATTCAACATCATTAGTGATAAAAGAAATGTAAATTATGCAAAAGTGGTACAGAAAATAGTGGAGAGAATAGGGAAGGAATTTACACTAATATAATCAAAGCAATATATTACTGAAATAAGAATAGTGAAAAAGCAATAAAACATATTAGAATGTACAAAACAGCTCTGGAGATATATATGGTAATTTAGCATAAACTAAAATATGGGCAAAGAATGATTTTTTTTAAAACTATGGAAAATGGCCATTCATTCAGAAAAAAATGAAGTTGAATTCCAATCCACATCGCACTAACAAAATATTCCCAATCGGTTAAATAGCAAAATTTTTTAAATACATAAAAATACAAGAAAAATGTAGGGGAATATTTTTATAAACTCATGGTGAAGAAAGCCTTTCCCAGCATGAAGCTAAGCCCAGATAACATAAAGGAAAAGACTGACAAAGTTAACTGTAATTATAGACAATATTAATAGAATTAGGGACAAGTGACAGATTAGGAAGACAATATTTGCAAAGGATTAGTATCTGTTAACATAAAAGAACCCAAACTCTGTGAAATATTTTAAAGAGGTTTATTCTGAGCCAATATGTGTGTAACCACGGCCCACCGGGGGAGCCACGCCCAAGAAGTCTTGAGCAAGTGATCTCAAGGTGGTTGGGTTTCAGTTTGGTTTTATGTATGTTAGGAAGACAGAGATTGCAGGTAAAATCATAAATCAATACATGGAAGGTATACATTGGTTTGGCCCAAAAAGGCAGGACCTCTCAAAGTGGAGGTGTACAGGTTATAAATGGATTCAAAGATTCTTTGATTTGCAGTTGGTTAAAGAAATAAAGCTTTGTCTAAAGGCTTGGAATGTTTTAAGTCAAAGTAAGGAAGTCTGCTAATCAGAGACAAACCACAATACACTGACTCAAGTGATCTATTAAGCAAACTGATGTCCTGCAGGTGTGATTTAACCTTTACTCTCCATGACTTTAGGTCCTGTTAATAATTTAGTATCTTATTATCACAAAGTGTTGGTTTTATCAGTCTTAATGGTCTCTGTTTTAACATTGATGCTGGTCAATTGTTGTTTCTAAACTCCGAAAGGGAGGGAGTATAAGGAGGCGTGTCCCACCTTCTTTCCCTTCATGGTTGGGAACTTAGTTTTAAAGATTTTCTGGAGTCCCCTTGGCCAATAGGAGTCCATTCAGTTGGTGGGGGCTTAGGATTTTATTTTAGTTTACATATCTATAACCTATAGAGTTCCTGTAATTAAAAAATAAAAGACAATCCACTCAGCATGAAAATCATCAAAGGATATTGTTACTGAACGCTTAGCAGAATCAGAAGAATGAGGACAAGTGGTTTGGGGAGGAAGGAAAGAGACATTTATTATTTTGCCAGCAAAGGAAAAGGATGGAGACTCCTCTCTGAAATGCCATTGTCCTGACAATAAGCAGAAATACAAAGCTTTTAAAGGATGGGTTCTTGGCTTCAGGCAACTACAGCTGATGATTCTGATCATCCCATCTTAGCTAAAGATAATCTCATGACTCTTACTCAGGACCTCCCTTTACCAGGTCTGGGCTGTGCCTACTCTTGTTGCACAGATAACAAAAGACTTACCCTGCCCCTCCCAACCACTGGCCTGAAGCAGGGATGCAGGATTTAGTTCTCAAAAAGGAGTGCAGGATGTGTTAAAGAAACAGGAGATATTTTTGCCATTTTTTTTCAGGCCATTCCCTCTGTTACAATATGAACAGGCAAATCACAGAGGAAAAATATGAAAATGTCCAACAAACACAAGCAAAAACAACTATCCATCTACTAAAGAACAAAACAAAATGTTTAAAAGAGATAGCATTTTTTATTCAAATAAAAGGAAAAAATTAACATTTAGTGTTAGAGTACAAGAAAATATGCATTTATATACTATTGGTGAAAATGTAAATCTGACAACTTTGGAGGACAGTAAATTCATTATCTAGAAAAAAACACATGTCCATTCCTTATGCTCCAGAAATTCCACTTCAAGGACTCTCCTACAACACCGGTAGCAGCAAATGCCTACAGATACATGTGCCCAAATGCCCAGAGTAGCACTGTTTGTAACAATAAAGAAATCCCCAATGTCTGCCAATAGTAGAAAATTAAATAAATTATTTTGCAAGTTTAGATTCTTTAAAAAATCTTCAAAATATGACAAATTCTTACCTCTAAGGCATGGAATTAAAGGGGGAAATTTCTTCATGTGCTTTTTATTTTTACTTTATAAATACTTACTTCTCATCCCTTACCCCTAAGGAGAAAAAAGAAAAGAAAAGGAAGAGAGAAAACAAAGACAAACATGGGCCAAATAACCACATTGGGATTAACTCAATTTTGCGGTGCCAGAGGAAGCGGACACCAACGAAGACTGATGCTCTATGCATGGTCACAATCGCTGGTCTCACTAACTTTTCTTTTCCAACTCCATTTATCTCCCAGAGAAAGGATTTCGTGTAATACGTGTATTAGAATATATAAAGAAATTGCAAGCACGGAACTTATATCTTATAAAGACAATGTCAAAAAAGAAAAAAATAGAGTTGAAAAGGAGACACAGGTACAGACCCAAGGAAAGAAGGAGAAAGAGAGAGGCCAGGTCTCGTTAAACCTTTCCAGTGCCCATCTTCTCCCTCTTGATGACGGTGGCACCCAGCCTTTGGTGGCGACAAGAGCGGCAGTGGTTTCCTGTTCCTGGGGCTCAGCCTCCATTGTGTTTTGAAAAGCATCCCAACCATTCTGTGAGCAACCTAATATCTGTTCATAAGCAAATCCCTTTTTCCCTTAAGGCGCCAGAGTGGATCACTGTCAATTTGCATCTGATGATGACCAGTATACTAACCACATGGCTTTATCCAGCCTGGTAACCCAACTTAATAAAAAACAGAATCTTTGACCTACTAGAAAGCTTAGGAGTCATATGATCTGAACTCCCACCCATGGGAGAGTCTTCTCTAAACCTCTTCTGCCTCTACCTAAACATTTCCTATGGTAGGGAATTTGCTACCCATACCATTGCTGAGCATTTACAACAGATCAAATATAATTCCTTCTATAGAATCTGCTTCATTGTATCATCTACCAACGGGTCTTAGTTAGTCCCCAGGAGCCACACAGAGCCGCTAGCTTAGAGCTGTGGTCCACATGGTTTGAATGAAGCACATGTCAACCTCTCACTCTGAAAAGTGCTCAGTAAATATTGGAGGAATGAATAAATGAATGACTGGCATCTCTGTTTAGGTGCTGTAGAGACTATAATGTGACTGAGCTCGTGATTGCACATTCTTACAAAACCCACTCTTCCAATACCCCCTCCTCCAACTTATCACCACTGAAGCACTGATACCCAGCCCCACTCCATGGCAGGAGGAAGCAAAAGGCCTGCACAGCACCCTTGGGGGAAGCCTGACCCTATAACCAGCTTCAAAAACCCCTATTTTTTAAATAATCTTCTCCCTTAAATAATTGAACTTGCTGAGTTGTTTCCCAGAAATGGCGGATTTTCTGCAAGACAAAGGAGCTGAGATTCTGAAAGCCCCTGAGCGAGATACCTGACGCCAAGAATCACCATCCCCACTACCTGCCCCAGCGCACCTAGCTCCTTCTTAGTTACAGGCTGACCTGCCCCAAGGCACATGGTCCCCTCTTTAAAAGCTCAAGATCTCCCTTTGGGCAGTGGAGGGTGGGGTGGACTTGAGGCAGCGTTTCCTGTTCTCCTGACTATATGTCTGTCGCATTAAAAATTTCTTTCTTCCTTTCTTCCTTGGCAATCCTCGTCTCAATAATTGGATCTTTGTGAGATGAGTAACTGGACCTAGATTGAAACCCTCTTGTGGTTTTGACAACAACCCTGGGAATGGGGTTAGCGGATATTAATGATTAGTGCCCAGCTAACGCTTGGGGGAGTTTATCCCCTGAGGAAAGGGAACAATGGGCTTGGCGGAGTTAGCAGCCTCCATGGCTACATTCCTGGGAGGACGACTGATGCAGCCTTTCTGAAGAGCAGCTGGACAATGTGGGTCAAAAATCAGAAAATATCGAATCACAATTTCATTTCTAAAAATTAACCTAAAGAAATAATTATGAATGCGAACAAATATTTAGCTACAAAAATAGCTATTGGAAAAGAATTGAATGTAGCGAAGAACCAAAATTACCTAAATATCCTACAGGAGATGGTTGGCATAACGATGGATTAGTGTGCAGTTATTCAAAACAACATCACAGTGGACTATGCAGGACACAGAAGGTTTACAATATGGTAAGTGTTGGTAAGCAGGGTATGCAATTTTGGGCAAAATATGATCTAATTTATGCTTTAAAACACATGTACACACTCATACATAGTTGGAAAAATGTATACTAAGATTTTACCTTTAATGATATTTATTTCTTTTGTATTTCCTTGTATTTTCTAATACAAAAACACAATGACTATGTGTTCCTTTTGTAAACGAAAAGTATATATTTTCACAAATGAAAAAATTATCTTGCCTCCAAATTTAGCCCTCCTGGTCATCCCCCTCTTTCATTCAGTGGTGCCAATATTCTCCCACCTCTAGGCTTAACACCTGGGCATCATCTTTCATTCTGCTGCTCCCTCGCCTCCTGTATGCAATGATCACATCGTGGTGGTGCCTTCTGCAAAACATCTCTTGCATTTGTCCCTTCCTTCCTTTTACGCTTCATTCTCTTGCAACTATTGCCAAAGCCTCCCTGAGGCTGGCTTCCTTGCCGTCAGTCTCTCCCTACTCCAGTCTCTGTTGGTGAAACTTGTTTGTGATCCTGCTTGAAAAGCCTTTTAGGGGCGGTGGGGTGGCTCATGCCTATAATCCCAGTGCTTGGGGAGGCCAAGATGGGAGGATTGCTTGAGGGCAGGAGTATGATACTCACCTGGGCAACATAGCAAGACCCTGTCTCTATAAAAACTTTTTTAAAAAAATTAGCCAGGAATGGTGGCATGCACCTGTAGTCCTCGCTACTCAGGGGCTCAGGTGGGAGGATTGCTTGAGCCCAGGAGTTTGAGGTTACAGTGAGCAATGATTGCACCACTGCACACTCCAACCTGGATGACAGAGCGAGAGCCTGTCTCTTACCTCCCCCCAGAAAAAGAGCACTTTCTCCAGCTTCACTCCCATCTCCACTGGAAAGTTCCAAGCAGCCAAGCACCCCTTCCTAGGCATCCCTTGTCAAGGACAGAGAATCAGGATCAGGATGACACACGTATTCAAGAATGACTCATTTAGTCACTTCTCCAAGGGCAGAAATTGAGTTTCAAAGAATGAACATATCTCGAATCATAATAGCAAAATGCGAAAGCAGGCACTCGAGGACAGCAATGGAAAGGAAACAGACAAGGAACACTGTGGGGAGTAGGAGTCCTCCTTGTTCCTCACTGCCTCTTCCGGGCGGTGTTGGCACCATCTTCCTAGCAGCTTCCAGGACTTTAAAGGACTGTAGCATCTGCATTTGCTCCCCATTACAACCACATAAACTCCTCCTCACTCAATGACGACTTCAGCACTGGACTTGGGGCCCCTCCCTCTACCACTACTTCTATCCCCCACACAACGATGTCAACATTCACGCAGACTCTGCAACACTCTGGCCTCTAAATTCACCTCCAATGATCCTGGCCTCCAATCTGCTTTTGCCACAGACTCCCATGTCATACCCTAGACTTCGTCATCATCAATAACTGAATTGCCTCTAAAATCTCAGTTTCAAGCATCCTACTGTCTAAACACCAGCTGCTCCCTTTCCATCATATTCCCTCTAGCACGTCCCAGGGAGCTCTTCATTGACCCTGCCATGACTGATAATCCCTTGACCCTACTGCCTTGCCACTGTCCATCATCCTGACCCTACCCATGGCCTCACTCCCCTCCTCACAAAGCTCAGATTCCTCCGTCTACCATTATAATCACTTCCTTGCATTCATTCTCCATGACCTTACCCCCTCCCTTCAAAACACTAGACTGGCAAAAACCCAGTCCTGGTTAAATCCAACTTTCAACCTTCTCCTACTCCACCCTGAACGGCTGGACAGGACTGGAGGAAACACCATCACACTGGTGGTGTGTTTTAAACTCATCACCACAAACCACAGACGGGCTTCAGCCCAGCCCAGCCACCCTGTACTTTCCCATGTCCTTTCTCTCTCCCACTCCCTCACTCACACCTTCTCTTTCTCCAAGCTCCAACACCTCCTTCCCCATTCCTGCTCTCAGATGCTGACCTTGCCGCTTATTTTATTAAAAAGACAAAAGTAATCGGAAAAAAAATTTCTGGACTTCCCTCAACAAATCTACCAATCTAGTGCATTTGTGCTTCTGCATACTGCCTGCCTTCTTAAAACAGTGGAGAGACTGCCCTGCTCTGTCCAGGGTCAACCATCTTCTTGTCGCTGGATTCCCCATCCCATCCCCTCTTGATAACCAAGCACTCCACTCTTAAAATGACCCACCTGTCTGTTCCATTATCATTCCTTCCCTCTCTGCTGAACGATCATTTCCATCCACATGCAAACACATCACCTTGGGTGTGCTGTATGGGGGCACCACACCCCTACAGCACCTCCAGTTGCCACTCTCAGCAACGGACCTGCTTGAAAGAATGGTCTATGTTCCTCTTTCCATTCTCCTTCTCTATTAAATTTAAAATATTTTTAAATGTAACATTTGATTTGTAGAAAAGAATACCTCTGATCCTTGAACAACATGGAGGTTAGGAGTACCAACCCCTCATGCAGTCAAAACTCCATGTGTAACTTTCGATTTCCTAAAACTTTAACTACTAATAGCCTACTGTTGACCAGAATCCTTACCGATGACATGAAGAGTTGATTGAAACATATTTTGGATATTATATGTATTATATACTACATTCTTACAATAAAATAAGCTAGAGGAAAGAAAACGTTATTAAGAAAACTATAAGGAAGAGAAAATATATTTACTATTCCTTAAGCATAAGTGGATCATCATAAAAGTCTTCATCCTTGTTGTCTTGAGGTTAAATAGGCTGAGGAGGAGGAGGAAGATGAGGGATTGGTCTTGCTGTCTCAGGAGTGGCAGAGGCAGAAGAAAATCTGTGGACCCCAGTTCAAACCCCTGTTGTTCAAGGGTCAACTGTATATGAAATATGTACATAAGATGTAACACATATTAACACTAATCTAGTGAATCCACATGAACCTGTCACTCAACCTGAAAATCACCAATGGCTTCAGCTTACACCATTAGCTGCTCCCTTATCCAGTCAGGCTGTCTCCCAGAGACAACCCCGTTGCCTCTTGGTACTATCCTGATCACACTTTTAGTCAACTCCCTGAAGTCACTGATGCAGAGATCATGAATAATGTCTATGTTGCTAAATCCGATGGTTAATTCTGAGTCCTTGATTTAATTAATCTCTCAGCAGCACTTCACAGAGCTGACTACTCTCTCCTTTTTTTTCTTTTTTAAAATCCAGCCCAAGTTCTGATATGATACCCTCTCCTTTCTGAAAAAAAAAAAAAAAAATTTGAAGCCAAAAGCTTTGAACTCATCCTTTTCCCTTTCTTGAAATTCCCATCCAGCCCATCAACAGGCCCTGTTGACTGTACTTTAACAAAATACGCCCAAATCTGACAGGTGCTCGCCATGGTCCCCATGTTACCCTCAGCCCAGCTGCTGTTAGCTGTGTCCTGGACTGCTCCGATCACCTCATTGATCTATCTGCTTCCATTCCGGCTCCCTGATCCCCAAGCAGCAGCCAGAGTGATCCTTTCAAAAAGTCAAATTAATTATTTTCCTGGTCAGTATCCTCCAGTGGCTTCTCTCACACTCAGAGGAATTCTGAATCCCTGATGTGACATGTGAGGTCCTGTAAGATCTAAATCTTGCCACCCTCTTGGATTTCATCTCCTGCCTTTCCTCCCCCAATGGCATAGCAACCTCCTGACCCAGCCTTAAACAGATCAGGCACACTCTTAACTCAGGTGAGTTTCTCTTGCTGACCCTCTGCCCAAATGCTCATCCCTAAATATCTTCACAGATTGTTTCCTCGCTATATTCAAATCTTAAGTGTCATTTCAAAAAGAGATTCCTGGACCGTGTAATCTCAAACAGCATCCCTCATCTTGTCGCCCTGTACCCATTTATGGAGACTTGGTTCTCTTTATCTCACGTTATACCTGACATTATGTCATACAACAGGCTCTCAAATAATGTCGTTTTATTCAATGCCATTTTACTATAACATAGATAAGAAAAAAAAATCTCTTCCCGGCCTGGGGCCACTGTCTGTATGGAGTTTGCATGTTCTCCCCATGTCTACGTGGGTTTCCTCTGGGTACTCAGTTTCCTCCCAAATCCCAAATATGTTAGGTTAAGTGACATATCTGAATTGTCCCAGTCTGAGTGAGGGTGGGCTGTGTGAGTGCGCCCTGCCATGGGATGGCGTCCTGGCCAGGGCTGGTTCTGCCTTGCACCCTTGAGTTTCTGGGAGAGGCTCCAGCCACCCACAACCCTGAACTAGAATAAATGGGTTAGATAATGAGTGAATGAATAAATACAAATTATTGTCAAAAATTTGTAAGGTCTACAATAATCACACAAATGCAAGACAATAAACCACGTGCTAGGAAAGTGCCCAGCAAGCCTGCCAGATTGGTGATTGTTTTTGAACTGTGCGGTGGCAGAAGGTGCTACTTACAGTTTTTGCTTTGTAAATATTTATTCTTTGATTTAATCCACCACTGAGACCATCGTCACTCACTGATTCAACACAAATGGGATAAATAATTATCTGACTTGCTTTTATTAACCTTCTTAAATGTATATATTAGCTCACATTTATTTCAATGTTTAATATTAGAAATGTTTTGGTCTTTATTCATAAGTTTGGTTATGTTTTTGTGATCAGAAATATTCCATAGGAACTTAACTCTTGTTTATATCAATTAGCCTATGGTAACATTGGTTTTGTTATACGTTGTCATTTCTGCTAAAAGTCGAAGTTTCAAAGAACCTATCAGTGATGTTAAGTGAAGACATACTATACCTTCATTTGTTTCTCTGTGTGTTGTCTGTCTTGTCCTGACAAAATGGAGGTTCCATGACAGCAGGAAATTTGAAATGTTTGGTCTTGTCTCTTAGCTGGTGCCTGGCATATAATAGGCACCTAAATATTTGTGGAAAGGCCTGGAAACCAGGACTTCCGGGTCCTAGTTATCTCTCCAGGATTTCAGGGCTTTACCATGAGAAGATAGGGGAGTGATTTGAGAAGAGTTGTGAGGTAATGAATGGACCGCTGAGCATCAGTCCCACCTAGCTCTGGCCAGACATGCCAGTAGTGTTCATGCTGGGGCCAAGGGTTGGTGCTAGGCCATTAGGCCACATTGCATCCCTGAATAGCCCCCAGAGCTTTAGAGCCACTTCAGGACCCATCATATCTCTCAAGTTGTTCTCCCTCAGGCCCAAGTCAACCTCCAATTCTGAGAAGAGGATAGAGCACTCTAGGTACTTTCTTCCTTGAAAGTTCTGTTCATTTTCAACAATATAAGATAGGAAAACATGGGTGCTTGGAAAACTGGATAGTCACATGCATAAGAATGAAACAGGACCCCTATCTATCACCAAGTACAAAAATTAATTCAAGATGTATAAAAGATTTAAATGTAAGGCATGAAACCATAAAAATTCTAGAAGAAAATTTAGGAAAAACTCTTCAAAACATCAACCTAGGCAAAGAATTTATAACTAGGACTCCCAAAGGCAAGTAGAGCAACAACAAAATAAATAAATGGTACTTAATTAAATTTAAAAAGTTTCTGCACAGCAAAGGAAATACTCAACAAAGAGACAACCTAAAGAATGGGAGAAAATATTAGCAAACTATGTATCTGTTAAAGGGCTAATATCCAGAATCTACAAAGAACTCAAACAAATCAGCAAGAAAAAACAAACAACCCCATTAAAAAGTGGACAAAAGACATGAACAGAAATTTTGAAAAAGAAGACAGACAAATGGCCAACAAACATACGAAGAAATGCTAAACATTGCTTATCATCAGGGAAATGCAAATTAAAACCACAATGAGATACTAACTTATCCTTGTCAGAATGGCTATTATTAAAAAGCCAGCAATAAAGGCCAGCACATAAGCAGAGAGAAAGGAACGCTTATACACTGTTGGTGGGAGTACAAATTAGTACAACCTCTATGAAAAACAGTATGGAGATTCCTCAAAGAAATAAATGTAGAACTATAATTTGACCCTGAAACTCACGACTGGGTATCTTCCCAAAGGAAAAGAAGTCATTTTATCAAAAAGACACCTGCACCTGAATGTTTATCACTGCACAATTCACAATTTCAAAGATATGGGATCAACCTAAGTGCCCATCAATTCATGAGTGGATTAATAAAATGTGGTATATATACCATGGAGCACTACTCAGCCATAAAAAGGAATGAAATAATGTCTTTTGTAGCAACTTGGATGGAACTAGAGACCATTATCCTAAGTGAAATATCTCAGGAATGGAAAAAAAAAAAAATCACAGGTACTCTCTAATAATTGGGAGCTCAATGATGGGCACACATGGTCACAAAGAGATTTAAAGGTCACTAGAAATCAAGGAGGAGGAGGGAGAGGGGTAAAAACTTACCCATTGGGTACAATGAACACTATACAGGTGATGGGCACACTGAAAGCCTTGACTTAAGCATTATGAAAGGTATCTATGTAACAAAAACATTTGTACCTCCTTAATATTTTGAAATTTAAAAAAAATATAGAAAAAAATAATTCCAGTGCCCTCTTAAATTTATTTTTCAGAACTTGATAAAAATGAGGACTGTCTCAAGAGACTGAATATTGTATTCCCCTGCAGAATGGAGAACTGGAGGGAATTGGGGGCAGGACATGGCTTTGCACAGACCCTCCCTGCCCCTTTGGCTACAGCATCTCCTGGATCCTATTGTTCTTCATCCTACTGTCAGCTGCAGCCTCTCCACGGTCATATTGTGCAACCTGAAGGAGTGGGACGGCTTCCATTAGTTGACCTCTCACTTCAGCTATGAAAGCCGCTGGGAGAAAGCCTGGCCAGTGAACCATGGCGGGCTTCTCCTCCTTCCTCTCCATTTACCGCAGGGACGGCCAAGTCGGGGGCAACTTTCCGTGCTTGTAGCCAGGGAGTCTCTTACAATGCTCTGGTGTTGCCCTCTGGAACCAGAAAAGATGTTCACGAGTAAGAATAAGCATGCAGAGCTCATCATCTGATCAAGGAGACAAGATGAGGCCCTAACAAGACACGCAGAAAACACAAGCGAGTGCTAGCATAACATGCACTCAGCAGAGGAGAGAGAAATAAACAGGTGGCTTTGTTCTGGAAGCTTTGGTTGTTGGAAGCCAGCCCTGAAAGAACGTGAGTTGATGACCAAGAGAAAGAGAGTGTTCAGACCCAGAATTTCCCCACAAGAAAGTGGTGGGGAAGGGGACAAAAAGTGAGAGTGGGTCCCACTGGTGTTTACAGGCCAGGACTCCTGCCTTCCCTGCTGAGGGCCACAGGGCCACACGTGCGAGTCGTCCCCTTGACCTGAGTTCCACCCAGTTTGTGGAACTTTGTTTCAGCAGCCCTGGGAACTAACGCAGGTGCCAGTCGTGGTCTTCCTCTACAACCAGCTTATCCTTTTGGTTCCCTGTTTCCCTTATTTCAGTCTCTATTTTCATGGTCACCCCAGTTGAAAACATCTTTAAAGTATCATAGGACTTTCCTGATGACGTTAATTGAATTGGTAATTAAATAATGGCATGTTCTATTCAATGTTATTTCCACAAACTTTATGGAGTGCTTAAAATGAACATTTCCCTGTGGGAAGAGGCCCCTGGCAATGCCCAGGCCAAGCCCTTACCCTCTAGGGGCTGGGGTGCTGGTGGCCACGGATGGGAGAGGAGACGCAAACAATCGCTGAATCTGTCATGTATGCCAACTTAGAGGAACAAGCGAGAAGTCTGGGCAACACGATTCCAAAGGTTCTTCCCAGCAATGATGATTTCACGATTCACTCTCATCTGCACCATTCACTAGCATGCACTTTTGGGCGAAATATTTCGTGCTACCGTTAAATAGATTTAACTCTTGTATTATTTACTTTTTCCTAAGTTCAACTCTTGCATCCCAAACTAGGTCTGGAGTTTCTTGAGACAAGATCTGTTTTTACCTTTTTTGCTTTCCCTACATCAGTGCCTAAGGAGTGGGAACTCAATGTGTTCATTCATTATGCATGTCAATTACTTTGAAATAAAGAGGTATCCGTGTCCTCTCTTCTTCCCATTTTATGTTCTCTATACACTACCTTTTGGTGACACAGAGTTATCAATATTTATGTCTGGAGAGGTTACTGACAGGGATCGTCTCCCTTTTTCTAATACTCACTTTACAAGCTTCAGCCTTTTAAAAAAGCCTTTGAAAAGATTAATGGCATGAGGAAAATTATTAAGTGAAAAAGAACAGGATATGAAATAGTATACACGAAATATATCCCAATTTTAATAGAGAACATGTGATTGAGAGAGATGAAGATATATGTAATTAGAACATCACGGACGTCACCAGACTGCAAATACAAATGCTGGCACATTAATGTTCTACACCAAAGCGCCTCTTCCTGCTTCCATCTGCACCTGAGAACCTGGGACTCCCCTTTAAAAGTCCTTCCCAAAGGGACACTCATGTGGGCTCATATCCCACTCTCGGATGCAGTCACCACATGGCACCTAGCATGTTGTCCCGCTTCTGCATCCCAGACCTTGTCCCCTGCTGGTGATGCCACATGAAGGGCTATTGATGCCCAACAGGGATATGCCCATGTCTGCCCGCAAACAGGGCTCAGTCCCCAGAACATCATGGTGGTGCCAGGACACACAGCGGTGCGGGGAATGGCCCTCGTTCCAGTTCCAGCATGGTGTCACTCCAAAATCCATAAAAGCAAATCACTCATCTGCTATTCCAATTCCTGTCTCTCTAAAGGCTGCAACTCCATCCAGAGAGCCAGGTAGAAAAGAGATACCATTCCGTGCTCTCCACTGCCTTTGTCTTCATCTGTACCTTCACTTGGGCCCTCAGAAACACAACAGAAATGCAGTACGCACCCCTCCCAACAAAAACACCTCCAAGAGCTGTGCCCCAAGCATGTCAAACACACATTCATGCCTGGAAGGGTCAGTACCCAACCAATTTCCAAACAGTCAAGCTCAGGAGAACTCAGTTTAGGTTCAACTAGGACACCCTGTCACACATAAGGGTATCTTTACATGTATGTGTGTGTTTCAACAAAAAGGCTAGGAGGAAATGCGTTAAAATATTAAAGTAGTTTCCTCCTAGTGGTAAGATTACAAGTTGTTTTAACTTTTGCTTTATTCTTTCTATATTTTCCAAATTTTCTAGATTATTAGTTTTATAATTTTTTAAAAGGTAATTTAAAATATCTGCATGAAGTTTGCAAGACAGCCAAGCAGCTGCTCTGGTGAACAGCCCCGAGAGAAGTCAGAGAGCAGAATGAGAAAACCGCAGGGTGAGTGCAGTGGTGCTAGCATTGCACGGCTGATGCACATAAAATCCTGCTGGACATTTTGGGAGAGTTCTGGGAGATGTCAGAATCTGCTGGGTCCCATGATTATTTTAGTTCTTTAAGAGTGGAGAACACACAACAAAACTGATTCCTGCTGGCATGTTGCCTGATAAGCTTCGAGATTCACAAAAGCAAGGAAGTTCATTTTAGGGGGAAAATATGTAAGCCATTCGTGTGTACAAAGAGCTTCGGAATTAACCAGAACCTCACAGGGAAAGCCATGGGAGTCATCACAGGCAGCCTAATGAAGACATCTGCAGAACAAAGAAAGTTGGTCAGAAAATGAATAAGACATCAAAGAGAATATAGAGTATCACTATGGAAAATTTAATGGTGGTGTGTGCATTAATGAACAATTTATTCTCACTGCATTTGGTGGGTCCATTCTGTATCAACAGGGGCTGACTGAAGCATTAAAGGCATGGGAAGGCAAGTTGAGTTTTAGAATAATAATAGGGTTCTTTAAAAAAGTGGCAAAACTAACTTTAAAGTTACTTTTAAATTAAAGATAACCCATATGTGTTCCAATAAAGCAAGTCTGGGTCACATTTGTTTTACGTCTCCCTAGAAAATAAGCACCAAGAAATCAAGGTTGTGATGTATATATTAAATAATAGTAACTCAGCAAGGATATGTGAGTTGGCTTTAAAAAGCATAGAATGACATTCTGCAAAGATGCATGTATATAAAATTAAGCACAGTAGAGAGAGCATTTTCCTATAGTGCAGGAAAGAACACAATAGTATCTGATGAGACAATGGAGATATTTCTTTAAACCTGATAAGAAATGAATTCTTTTTTACAGTATACAATTTGTCAAATTCACTATTTGGACTATTGTTATGGAAAGCCACATACTGAATAAAACTACAAAGAAATTTAAAACTCATTTTAATAAAAGTAGTTCTCTGCAAACACACAAAGGATAAAAAACTATGATGATGATTATTCCGTATGCACAAAATTTGCAGCAGCTTAGATCCTAAGTCCATTTCCTTACACTGTGTCATATTGCAAGCCAAAAGGGAATGCAGCGAGAACAGATGTGTCCAAGAGAGGAAATAATCTGGGGAAACCAAAAGAATGGATTGGTCTGCATTTTAAAGTAGCCATCTAAGGCTGCATGCGGTGGCTCATGCCTATAATCCTAGCACTCTGGGAGGCCTAGGCAAGAAGATCACTTGAGGTCAGGAGTTCGAGACCAGCCTGAGCAAGAGTGAGACCCTGTCTCTACTAGATACAGAAAAAAAAAAAATTAACCAGGCGTTGTGATGTACACCTGTAGTCCCAGCTACTGGGGAGCCCAGGAGTTTGAGGTTGCTATGGGCCAGGCTGACGCCACGGCACTCTAGCCCAGGCCACAGAGCAAGACTCTATCTCAAAAAATAATAATAATACTAAAAGAATAAAAATAACCATCTAAATAAAACAGATAATTTCATATTTTAATTTTCTTTTCTGCTCAGCAAACCCAATATAAATACCACCTCCTGCAAGCAGTAATCTCATGTCTGCGGAATATGCCTGTAGCAACATCGCGGTGGAAAGGAGAATTGAATGTGAGAGAGAATCTAGTTGGGAACGTTCATTAATCTGCTCCAGAGCACCTGATGGCTGATCATAAAAGCAGTATTCTCAGGACTAGTTTAAATCTAAAGTGCTTTCCACATAGGAAGCCCTTGGGTTAGTCACCTAATGCAAAACGCATTCCCAGTCAGGGCATTCCCAGTCAGCGCCATCGTGCTCCTGAGGAGGTGCTTTGCTGTCCTCAGCCCAGCTCCACTCCCACCTCAGCCTCAGTCCTCCTGGGAGCTCTTCCCTCCTCAGCCTCCTCCATTTTCGCTTACAGGACATAGGGCAGTGCCTTGCAAGCTTGATTTTAGATGTAGATTCCCTTTTCTTAAGAGGAGCCTCATATATTAAACAATTCCTGAGCCACCAGAATACACCTGAGGAGGCTGGGGGAGCACAGCCCCCTGCCCTTCTCACTGCCAGGGTGCCCCAGGGGATCCTGGGAGCCCAGCTGGAAGGACCTGGCCCAGTGCAAGAGGGCAGATGTGAGAGTCAGGTATTCACTGTTCCTAACTGACTTGAAGTTTAGAGGACAGTTTGTAGGACAAGAGAAATACTTTTCCCCTGGCTGCCTTCATTCTATAACGTTCTGAAGAACTCTCAGTTTCTGTCCCTAAACTACCTACCTTGCTTGTGGCCCTTTAGTGTGTTTCTGACCGGTCACCCAACCCCAACCATGGCCATTCCACACCCTCCCCCAAGGCTGCCTATTGGAAAACTGATTGTTTTCAGGGACCTTGTCTATATAACCAAGGTAATTTTTAATGTGTTATAAAATTCATGGGCCCATGTGAGGTGTAGCAATTGATCAATGAAGACTTAGAACAGTGGGCAGAAAAGAGGTACTGGTTTATTATACTTGGTTCTTGTCCAGTAGTGCATGTGAAGAGTCTTGGTCCTGGGTCCGATGTGAGTGAGAATCACCCACATCAGCACATCAGTACCATTCTGGTGGCCCAATTCACACATGATCCAAAAAAAATACCATGCCAGGCTGCCCTCCTATAGTCCCAAAAGATAATCTCATGGGCACAAGTCCCGGAGCCCGTTGGTCATTGGGTCAATCCCAAGTGTGGGAGAAGGGGTTGAGGTTTGGAATCCTCCAAAGGGGAGTGCCATGAGGCCCATGAAGGTCTGATCAGGGCTCAAGACCCTGCCCAGGGAGCACTGCAGCCCCAGCTGTTCCCAGGCACTAGAAGGGCTACAGAGATTTTTGAGGAAGGTGCCTCAAAGGGCAGTGAGGTGTTGCAAGGTCCCAGGCAGAGGCCTGTGTGTTTGGGTCTAAGGTCTGTGACATCTTTCAACGAGCCCTTCAAGGCTCCCTGACCAGTTTACGATTCCCTCTCTCATGATGAGCTAGTCTAGAGCTGTCCAGTAGAAATGTAACATAAGCCACATATGTAACTTTAAATTTACTAGTAGCCACATTTTTAAAAAGTAAAAAGAAACAGGTGAAATTACTTTTAACAATATATTTTATTTAACCAATATTTCCAAGATACAGTCGATCTTCATCGTCCACTGGTTTAGTATTTGCAAATTCACCTACTCAAGAAAGTTTATTTGTAACGCCAAAATCGATACTTACGGCACTTATGTACTCATTTGCAAACATACAGAGTTGTGAAAAATTTGAGGCACTCAACGTGCGTGCTCCGAACTGAGGTCCAACAAGGCAATGCTCTTCCTCTTGTATCAGCTCTAAGTGTAGTAAACAAGTGTCCTTTTTGCACTTTATTTAATGCCATGTTTTTCCCATTTTTGTGCTCTTTGTTAGCAATTTCACTGTTTTAAGTAGGCCAAAGCATAGAACTAAAGTGCGATCTGGTGCTCCTAAGGCTGTGATATGCCTTACACAGAAAACACATGTGTAAAAAAAGCTTCATTCAGATGTGAGTTACAGTGCTATTGGCCGTGAGTTCGATGTTAATGAATCAACAATATAGATTAAAAAAGGTGTCTTTAAACAGAAACACACATAATACAAGGTTATATATTGATCAGTTGACAAAAAATGTGGGAACCAGATGCTTATAGGAACCTGACTTCTTGTTTCCTCTAGGAGCAATGGTTCAGTGTTTACTCATCCAGTGTTCAGGACAACTTTATAGAATGTAACTGCCTTGAAAAATAAGAATACATTGTATTATCATTTCAACAGGTAATATATAAAGTTATTAATGAGATATATTACATTTTTGTACTAAGTCTTTAAAATGTGATATGCATTTTGCACCTCTATTTATTTATTCACGTATTTATTTAGTTTTTAGAGACAGAGTCTTACTCCCACCCAGACTGGTATGAACACAGCTCGCTGCAGCCTCAAGCAATCAGCCTCCCGAGTGGCTGGGACTACAGGTGCACACCACCACACCTGGCTAATTTTTAAAATTTTTTTGTAGAGATGGGCTCTCACTGTGTTGCCCAGCCTGGTCTCAAACTCCTGGCCTCAAGTGGTCCTCCCACCTCAGCCTCCCAAAGGCACTGAGATTGCAGATGTGAGCCACTGTGCCCAGTCTACACCTGTATTTAAAGTGCTCAGTCATCACATGCAGTGAGGAGCTACAGCACTAGGCAGCAAAGACCTACCCTATGACTCCACAAAGAAATTGAAACCACCATGCAGAGATCCCCAACCATTGCCACCCACACATCTGTCCCTCCACAGGGCTCTAAGCCCCTTTCTCTCCCTCTCTCCGGGGAAGTTGTCCCCATCACTGTCTGTCCTTTGTGTATCTTTTTTGTCTCTCCACTGGCTGTTCATCCTCAACACATAAGTGCGCTTGTCTTCCAATTTTAAAAAAGCAAATAACAAAATGAGGGACCTTATGTGTCCCTCCAGCTTTTGCATATACTGTGCTTCTGAGTTAGCATCATTCCTCTGCAGTGTCATTCGTGTACTCATCCGCCTTCTGCACCGGACTAGCTTGAGGCAGTGACTTTTTTCTATCTCATTTGATTCTGTCAGCAAATATTTACTATACAGAGCATCTTTTATGCACGCAGCACAGTGAAAGGCCCTGAGGATACTGTGATGAACAAAACCAGACCTGCCTCTGCCCTAATGAACCTTAGGGACCAACGGGTGGGTGGGTCAGGCGTTATTCAAACAGACCCTCAAATAGATGAAAAAATACAACCTGCCATAAGTGCTAGGAAAAGGGACGGGTGGTTCTGAGAACTCGTAACAAGGACACCTGATCTAGTTTGGGGGGTCAGACTCCCTGAAGCAGGAATGTTGAGCTAAGTCAGAGTTAATCCACCAGAGCCTTAGGTTCAAACCACCAAAACGAAACCTTCAAGACTGCAGGGAGTTTTATTTCATCACTGAATCTCCAGCACCTAAATCAGTACCTGGCATGTTGTAGTTAGTATTTGTGAGTGAATAGATGAACTATGCAAAAAAGAGGAGAAGGGGAGAAAAGAAGGAAAGAGAGACAGAGAGAGAGAGAGAGAGCATGCCAATGCTAGGAGAATAGCATGTGCAAAGATCCTGTGGCAGGAGGGAGCATAGTGCATACAAGGGACTTAAAGACCAGCACAGAAGGGCAAAGAGGGTAAGAGAGAGCTGGGATGAGAGGAGGCTAGAAAGCTGGGGGAGCATGCTATGGAGGCATCACTGGCCCCTTCAGGATTTTTTTTTCTTTAAAGAGACATCACTTTTTAAGAGGAGAGAAGGGACAGGAAATGACATGACCAGGTATGGCTTTGGTGTAGAGAGTGAGGCGGAGGGCTGGCAGACGTCAGCCTCCTGTCAAGACGGGGAAAGTGATGGATTAAGAAATACTAAGAGTCAGGGAAATGGCTGGATAAGAGAAGTGACAGAGAGCAATGACAAGGATGATCACTTAGTGTCTGGATTGTGACAAATAGATGAATGATGAAGTGTTGTCCGAGAGGAAAAACTGAAAGAATAGCAACAGTTTGGGGGACGAAATCACAGATTTGTTTATGGACCTATTGGGTTCAAGGTACCTTTGAGACAGTCCTGCGGGAATATACGTGCTATGAGTTTGGAATTCAGAGAAGTCTGGGGTAGAGACATAAATTTGGACACTGTGGTGTAAAATGGTCATTAAGCCCCAGTATCTGGCACATGATAGATATTTAATAAATATTTGCTGAATTAATGAGTGATTTGGGCGCCATGGGAGGAAGTCCTAAGGATTGGTTTTATTAGGACATGTTGAGTTTGTGGCAATTAGGGACTAATAAATAGAGATATTTAAGTATACCTCTAAAATTTTATTTTCCATAGAAGACTAACTGTACAAACAACTTAAATAACATTTAGATTTTCTCTAAATCTCTCACATTATAGCGTATTTTTAATTATACTTCTTGGTTTTTAATGGTTTCCAGCATCAGTTAAGATAAAAGCTACATTGAAGATAGATTCTCATTTATTACACACAGTTTATCCTACCATCCGAGCACTCTTTCCTCCAGTAATTAATTTTTATTTTTCTCCCTGTTCTTGTGGCACATGCAGTTTTCTGTCTAAAATTATAAAGTCTCATTATCTTGCTGTTGATATATCAAATTTAGGCGCAGATACCATCAGAAAGCACAAATTCAAATAAAGCGACTGGAAAAAGTAGAGCCTTAATAAATGTTTATTAAAGAGAATTGAGTTGACAGATCACAGATATTTTTCAATTTGTTTTGTTTACGTGTGTATTCCCTTTTATCATTGCAGTCAACCCTTTCCCCTCCCCTCATCAAACACTGTAGTGTGTATAAAAATTTCTTGGCGTGAGTTCTTTTGAAATGTGTATTTATTGTTTGGTGCAGATTTATTTTGAATTTATATAAATGGAAATATGGTACATATCCCATCCTGTTTCTTACCTTTACTCAGCACTATAATGTGTTGCTATATGACAATGGAATCTGTTGCATCTTACTGTAGCCTGGTCCTCCAAGGCGGTTCATCCCTTACTTCTATCCACCCACTCCTGGTGAGGAACCTCAGGTTGTCTCCACAACCTGCCCCCACCGACGACCTGCAGTCAGCACCCTTGGAGGTGGCCCCTATGGGCCTGCCGTGAGAATAGCCCAAGGAGCACCCCAGGGTGGATGGCTGGGCCAAAGGTATGCATCTGCTTAGCTGGACAGAGTGGTGTCACCACCTCTCAGATGACTGCCGGCGTGTACTCTCCCACCTGCAGGGCAAGAGGGTGCCTGACCTCACACCTGCTTCAATGTAGGCATCGCCCAGCTCTCCAACAATTGCCAAGTGAGTGGGTTCAAAGAGATATTTCATCATGTAAATGCATTTCTCTTAATAATGACTTAGAACATCTCTTCATATGTTTATTAGCACCAAGACTATTCTTTTCTGTAAATTGCCTCTTCTTTATTTAGCTCACTTCTCTATTGGAATATTTTGTTGTCAGGTTTAGACATTACAAATATCTTACCTCTTTGTGTCACCTGTGATCCGTAAGACTATACTTGCTTTATTTTTATCTTATTATATTTGGTAATTCCAGATTTTGTAAATGAATTAACTTTGCCAACAATAAAAATTGTATTTTCTCTGATGCGTGTTGCCTGTCTTTAATTAAATCAGTTAATATAACTAACACACTTAGGACAGTCTGGCATATATTAAACATTCAATGCATTCCATTGTTATCACTGGAGGATTTAATTCAAGTATATGTTTCTTATATGAAATTGTCTCATACAATGTGAATAGTATAATTGCCTTAGGATACACCCAAATGATTGAAAGTTGGGGTAACTGTGCTTTCCTTATCAACAAAGGTGATTCAGAGATATTTAGTGTTATTATTAGAAGACAAGAAAAAATAAGAAAGACACAGACACAGTCTACTATATTGATTCATGCATGCTCTTTAGGGACCTAAGTGTCATATATGCCATAGAGATTCTAGCATCTTTAAACTTTTAGAAAGACAAGATACCCTCTGGCAGAATTGCATCCTACCTGAAATTATGTTACATTGCTTTCCTCTCCCTCATTGTCACATTTCTGCGTCACTTAACAGTGACCTTGTATTTCCTTAGTCTAGATTGTGAGAGTCACTTTCATGTTAAAGAAGCTCACAGATGGTGATCCTTTCTTCTCTTTGAATTCCCCAGGTAAATGCTGTCACAATTCAATTCCTGGAAACACAGCCTGGCCCCGAAGGAGTGAAGTACCCACGAGAAAGGTCGCCCTGCAGGACTTCCACAGAAGGACTCGGCTGGACTTCATGGTGTGTCCTCGCTCTGCTCTACACCTTCCCTTAATGCCATCATGGCAGGGCGGGAGCAGGGAGATGTCCTAAGAGCAGAAAGACAGACATACGCATGTGCTTCGGGGTACAGCAGCAGGATCATCTCACCCAGGCACTCTGATCATCCCATTGCAGACTGAGATGGGTTTGGGCACAGAAGAAAGGGGGATTTTTTAAAAATATTTTTCAAAGACTTAATTCAATCCATTAAATATAAATAAGCAAATGAATCGACTGTGACATCAGGAAGGTATTTTCAAACTAGATTTCCTATTTCTATAATTTTTGAGATATTCGGATTAACCATGAGAGTGGTATCTGAGATTTTTTATTTTTTTTATTTTTTTTATTTTATTTCAGCATATTATGGGGGTACAGATGTTTAGGTTACATATGTTGCCCTTGCCCCCCCTCCCCCCTAAGTCCGAGTTTCAAGTGTGTCCATTCCCCGGATGGTGCGCATTGCACTCTTTGTGTATGCAAATACCTGTCCCCTCCTCCCGCCTCCCCCCTCCCCCCTGCCGGACATCCAATAGAAGTTATTCTAATATGTGCACTTATGTGTTGATCAGTTAATACCAATTTGATGGTGAGTACATGCGATGCTTGTTTTTCCATTCTTGGGATACTTCACTTAGTAGAATGTGTTCCAGCTCTATCCAGGAGTATACAAGAGGTGCTATGTCACCATTGTTTCTTATAGCTGAATAGTACTCCATGGTATACATATACCACATTTTATTAATCCACTCATGTATTGATGGGCACTTGGGTTGTTTCCACATCTTTGCAATTGTGAATTGTGCTGCTATAAACATTCGGGTGCAGTTGTCTTTCTTATAGCGTATCATTTGTTCTTTTGGGTAGGGTATCTGAGATTTTACATATATGTATTTACGTATTTATGTATATAATGTCAGCAGACATCAAAATGTAAATTTTCCCTTTACATTGTAGAATGTCATGTTGACGTTGAGAGATTTTCTTGCGTAAGTAGTTGAATAGCTTCCATGCAAACAATAATTACTTCCCAATTTTTTCCAGACTTTTCATTAATACCATGTGTGTAACAAAAGTTTTAACCACAAAATTGTATCATGAAGATAATTCTATTTTCATCACAGTGATGCAATGGGATGTCATTCACATCAACAATTTTTTTCCTCAAGGTTGTACATGTAACCATTCCCTTAGAAGTAAGCATTACTTAATTCCTTTTAATCCAAAAAAAAAAAAAGAAACTGCTCTGAACAGCTAAATGGGGCATTAGTGCTTTTAAAATGATTTTCAGTGTTGTCTTTTTCCAGATTAGAGCACTATTACCTTATGAATTAAAACATGAAAGAAAGGGTTCAGTGTTAGCTGTCAACTTTGTTTTAATACACTGAGTATGTTTTCTTAGTGGTTTTGTAAACTTTGGCCATCTGTTGCTGAGCTGTGAGGACCACATATTTCTTTGTAAGTGAAGTAAGAAGCAATACATTTAACCATCGTATGTGTGTGAGACCGACTATCTAAAAATCTAGAAGAATGAATCAAAGTCAGACTGAAGTCAGGAAGCTAACATTTCAGCAACTCTCCTAGAAATGTCTTTGCAAACATCTTTACAATATGTTATTTGTACTGTGCAATTGGGGTTAACCATGAGGATGAATAGACACAATTCAGCATTTTTCTCATGTAAATTTTCCTTCACTGTTTCTTCAGCCTCTCTCTATTCTACTGTGGAGTCCTAGGTTGAGAAGTGAGCTAGGCCAACACTCTCATTCTCCATTCACTAGCTGTTGATTGGAATTCCGTGCTGACCTTAGGGAAAAATATTGTGAGGAATATGAAATATATCTTCATCATTTCCAGCCTCCCCTTTTACAGGAAAAGATCTCAAAAACTTACTCATAAGAAAAAGTCCACCTATCCTCCTGCAACTTAAGGAACGTCTGCTTTTAGAAACAACAGGCTTTTACCCAAAGGAATGGGTGAATGGAAGAATTTCAAATACCGGGGCATCGGGATTTCTTCTCTTTGCAGTTGCTCACGCTGGCTGGCTTTGCAGTTACTATAATGAACGCCTGGTGTCTCAGGATCCGGCTTAAATTTTGACCTCCTTCCTCCAGCTCCTCCCCATGCTCTGCCAACAGGCCTCCTGCCTATTCTACCCAGTCTTATCACCCATGGCTGTCTAGAAACTTCATTTCATTACTTATTTTTTTCTTTTGCATCCAGTGAGTGAAGTCACATTGAAGCCTCTACAAAAGGGCAACCTTCCAGTTTTAAGAAAGAATAAGCTGGTGCAAAGTGCTGGGTGGTGCTTTCTTCAGAAGGGGACAGCCCAGCAGGGGAAGGACCAGTGAGAGACAGGGGAGCCCAAAATTTAAGGAGGTGCTGGCTCTCAGTGTCAACTTTGCACCTGCACGACTCTGCAAGTGAGCGCCTCCTTAAATGTTGTGCTGAGGCTCCTCACTCCCCTCACCGCAGTGGCCTCAGGACCTTTTCTTCTCCTTGCCCCTTTCGTGTACTCTGTTCTCCTAAAATTAGTTTTCTAGGTCATTCAGTTGTAGACCTAGTGGGTAATCCTGATGTGAATCATTTTAAAACACTGGAGGGCTCAACTGCGGGATTCTTTTGCCAAATAAAGTGAGGTTCATTGTGTGAACTAGAAGACTTAAAATTTTACCTGCATGCATTCTTCCCAAAAACTTTAGGAAAAGTTGATGGATTTTATCAATTTTTGCATTTTTCAAAACCACTTCAGAGAGGCTTTCATTTCCTTGTAGCTATACATGTCACCAACTTGAAATGGAAGGACAGATAAAAAGGTTCCAAGTGGTCATGCTGTCCGTATAGCCTAAGAGGTACTGCTCCATTCTGTGGCCACCTGGTGCCACTCGGAGGAGGGATGGAGCAAGCAGAAGTGGGTTTAATCCACGTGGGCAGGGCAGCGAGTATCATCCAGGTTCTGTGGCCATGCGGCCTTCAAAGCCAGGGAGGTTCATTGAGGGGATAGGCGATCATCCTTAGCGGTCAGCAAAATCTTTCAGACTTTTCTCATGGGCGCACTAGCTATTCTGTTGGCATCCTCAGATCCATTCTCTCTGCCCTGCTGTGCCCAAGAGACTGGCTGCTCTGGGCTGCACCTCCCAGCTCTTGGTCCTTGATGTCTGCTTGGGTTCAGCCAGTGGGAGGATTGGTGGATCAGAGGGTGGGACGAGAGAGAGATCTGGGTATTTCTTCCACTGCTCCTTGCTCCAGTCATAGTCTCACTGTGGCCCTCTTCTTCAATGACAGCCCCTGCCAGGCAGTCCCTCCAGGACTCCAGCTTTCATGGGCTCTGGTAACAGTGTCTTCCCCTTGCCCCTTCAGGCCTACAGGCGGTAACAGTTTCCCTCTGATGCTAGTTCTTTGAGGGGCTCCCTATGACTAGTTGGTTTCCTTAATTCTACGTGCTCTTCTATAAATAGTCATTTTTTGGTTAAACTCTTTTGAGTGGAATTCTCCTTCTTGCTGGAAGCCTGACTGATGTATAGAATAACATCTATTTTTTATAGTGACAGAGAATAAATTATCTTAATTTCCCACTAAAGAAAAAAAAAAGCAAAACACTGATGTGAGTTCACCTTACAAAATGTAAGAATTCAGAGAAAGAAAGGAAATGTAAGTCTAAGAAAGGAAGTGTATTTGTCAGGGCTCTCCAGAGAAACAGAACCAATAGGGTGTGTATGTGTATGTACACATGCACACACACACACACACACACACACACACGCACGCACGCATGCAGAGAAGTTTATTATATTAGAAGGAATTGGCTCACATAACTATGGAAGCTGACAAACCCAAAATCTGTAATGTGGGCCAACAAACTGAACATCCAGGAGAGCCGATGGTACAGATGAAGTCCAAAGTCAGTGTGCTGGAGAATTCCCTCTAGCTCAGGGATGCAGGTGTTTTTGTTCTATTTAGGCCTTCAACTGACTGAGTGAGGCCCACCCACATTATGGAGGACAATTTGCTGTACCCAGAGTTCACTAGTTTAGATGTTAACCTCATTTTAAAATACCCTCCAAGTTGATATGTAAAATCAATCATCCCAGGAACCTGGATAATAATTTAAAAACTATATAGAAATCCTCAATGATCAGGAAGTAATTGGACCAGTTAAGAACTATTTTTAGTGTTATTACACTATATAGTATCCTACATTTAGCTAGCAGTTTCTTCTTCTGTTGAACACATGAAGGACACATTTTTTCTTGATCATTTCATTTACCCAGACCTGTGGAAAAGAACTGTTTTCTTATTCGTGTGAGTACAACGAAACACAAATATAAACACACAAAACTACTTTTAATGTTTTATATTTGTGCCACTTAAATAGCTGAAGCCAAGTGCCTCTTGATTATCACAAGCCCCTGGCTCTGGAGTGTCATTGTCCTTGCAAACACGCTAGATGGCACGCGGTATGCAGCGTGTGGGCGTCAGCGCCCAGCACCCGTGAGGCTCCGTTCTGTGAGGTTTGGGGAGAGTGAAATGTGCTCTCTCAAGCTCACTAAACACCAGGACAAAAAAATATATTTTATTCTCCAAATTCATTGTTCAAATGAGACCCAGTGCTTTTAATCTTTGTAATTAGAGTGGCAAGAATGTGTTTTTAATCTTCTGAATCAAATCTTCTTTTGTTTCATAGGCAGAAAATGACAATTCCCCCAAAAATCTGTATAGAGAAAGAAACTAATCACGCATGTAGAAAGCTGTATTATGGGACTCTGGGGTGTGTGTATGGGACGGGAGGGTGATGAGAATCTTCATTTGAAAGAGATAAAAATGGTTCTCAATTTTAAAAGAAGGCTCTAAATATGAATAGAAATTTCTTCCCTAATGCTTTTTCCATAGTGTTAGGTCTCATTCAGACAAATGAAATGGCGGTGTCATTTATTTTAATAGGATTCAGAATGCAGCCTGATGCCTCTTGTTTTTCATAGCCGAGGTGTTGCTCCGTTGAGTGGCAAAGCACTTCTTCCATTGAAATGGAACTTACATTGTCACTGCTGTTTTTTATCAAGAAGATATGTTTATTATGTTTATACTTATTATACCAGCTCCTTTATACCAGAGCTCGCAGGATGGTAGGCAGGAACATTTAACAGCGACTCTCTGAGGTTCTACAGCCACAGAAGGTATTTCATAGGTATGGGGCAGGCAGTGTAGTAGTCCCGTTTCTCCCCAGTGCAAAAAGCCTTTGTGCAAACACAAGTGGATAACGCAAATGGTAACGCACAGACATGTTACCAACTTGAAAGGGGCTGAGATACAGACCCCTTTGCATCAGTAAGGCCTGAACTTCAATGCTCAGCAGTCGACCTCTGCCCTGCGCTGAACACCAAGGGAAAAGGCACTGCTGACTTCAATAAAATGTCCAGTGACAACTTTTCCTCAGGGAAGAAGGCCTGCTTGCCTCACATTTTCATAACAACAACAACAAAAAAAGGTTGCATCAAAAAAGATATGCTCCAAATATAAAATAGTGTAGCGGCTGTGGAAAACAGTACAGCAGTTCCTCAAAAAATTAAACATAGAATTACCATCTGATCCAGCAACTCCACTTCTGGGTATTTACCCAAAGGAATTGAGAGCAGGATCTTGAAGAAACATTTGTATCCCCATGTTCGTAACAGCATTGCTATTCACGATAGCCAAGAGGTGGAAGCAACCCACGTGTCCACTGATAGGTGGATGGATAAACAAAATTTGCTATACACTCACAATGCAGTATTATTCAGCCTTAAAAAGAAAATTTTGACATGTGCTGCAACACGATTGAACTTTGAAGACATTGGGCTACTTGAGTAAACCAGATACAGAAGGATAGATATTGTATGGCTCTATTACATGAGGTACCTATAGTAGTCAAATTCATAGAGACAGGAATTAGAATGGTGGTTGCCAGGGCCTGGGGGAGTGGACAATAGGAAGTTAGTGTTTAATGAGTACAGAGCTTCAGTTTGGAATGATGAGAAAGTTCTGGAAATGGATGGTGGTGACGGTTACAGGACATTGTGAATGCACTTAAAGCCACTGAATTGTGCACTCAGAATGGTTAAAATGGAATTTTTACGTTATATGTATTTTACCACAATTAAAATGCCCCATTCCTGCCCACACAGAGAAGCTGCTGGCAGCATTGGCTCCCCAAATTTAAAAATCTAAAAATTTTAAAATTAGGTTCTGAAAGGCCCCCCCATTGGGGGAGTCTATTTCATATAACCATACTGGGGTTTACTTTTCAAATAAACAGCATAGTTTTCATTCTAATCTATACTATGATTTTAATCATCCTCAACTAATTCTATTGCTGTCTTCACGAAATCTCAAGTAAAGACCCCCGAGTATGGTGAAGGGAAGAGACCAGGACCAGGTTGATCCTGACGACTTGCAGTCAAGATTCCAGACCCAGGTTTGACGATGCCAAGTTGCATCTTTCAAGAAAAGCGCCCTGGATACATTTATTTCTGTCCATGAGTCCTACACATTTCAGCAATAACTAGCAAAAAGAAAGTGCCAGAGATTGACACTGAATTTTTAACTGTTAACATAACATAATAGCAAAACTACCTTATATAGTCTTATTTTGTAAGTCAAATTTTTAAGTACTGTCATTCCATTAAGGATTTTGGAAAGATGTAGAAATAATATTCTTGTATTTGGGTTCATTGGCATCAGAGACAATAGCCATGTGCATACACACATGCTTAAATTGATGCAAAGAAAAGATTCAGTTGTTCTATTTCTCTGTGGCCTGTTTATACAACTATGCAAGCACCAGAAGCCAAGAAATAATTGTCCCTCTGCTCCAAATGCTGCCTTAATGAGCCATAGCAAATTCAAGAACCAAACCTTTCAGTTGTGTCCAATTCAGCTGCCTGCTTACAAAACACACTTTGATCAGTTCCCTAAAACAAACTTTCCTGCTATATGAAGTCAGTATCATCAACACAGGAAGCAACTATTTGTTAGTTATGGTTTGAAAGCCTCTGTTAATAACATAATAGTATGAAAAATGCTTTCTAATAGGTAGGGAAGAAAATCTATTAAGTGGGACAAAATTCTTGTCAGCTCTTACCAACAGTTTATCGATATAATTCAATAAATCATTGACAGATACAGTTCTGGGATTTTTATTTTCCATTTGTATCCTTTTTTTAAACTTGTTCATATGCTGATTTCTTTTAGGCTTAATTAAATTTCCTTCTGGTCCCTAGAATGTGACTATGTCTTAGGTAAGCTACTGAATCAACTTCTTTGTTATTCATGCATAATTTGATTTGATTGTCACCTAATTAATCAGACTTAGGTAGTAATTCAAGTCAGTCAGTGAACTAACCCTGCTGAGTTCACCTGTTTGGATTCCATATATCCAGGGATTACTCAAATAGCTTGAGTATGGTAATTTAATTTGCTGATGCTGAAACTAGAAAATTATTCTCAGTAAACAGAAGCCAGGGCTTCTTTTGTTTTGTTTTGTTTCTCTTATGCCTCCCTTATAAATTATTCCTTCCATTTCCTCCATCGAAAGACCAACCCACTTACACGGTAGATGTCTAGACCACTGCCGTAACAGCCACCCTTGCGCCCCTATGTCAATTCTGAGTTCCTCAAACAATTATTACCTAAAAATAAAACATGTTATTGTAATTCATATCCATGGTTTAAAATCCCATTAGTGGACTTGTCCTTTAATGCCATGTTCTGCTCTGTTACCTATGTTCTCCTAGACTTTTTATTTTGTCATTTGGTCAAGAATTCCGTTTAGAGAATTTGAGCTACAAAGTGTAGTATTTCAAAGTGATTTTTACACACCAGATTATTTTACATCATTAGATGTGTCTTGAGCACGTGGGGGGTGCTGGGCACTGGATGAGGCTCTGAGGTCTTAGGGTGAGCAAAAGCAGACGTGGTCCTCAAACCTGTGCAAGAGACGCTGCCCTCGAACTCAGGGCAAAGGATGTGCTTAGGGATTGACTGTTCGAAAGGCAATACATGAGGAAGGCCCTTTCACTTTTAACAATCTTCTTAAAGTCATAGAAGACATACAGTTTCTTTCATCCATGATCCTATATAATTAAAATATCTAAATGGCGCTGAGGAAATGACAGCTGAATTCTTCAAGTTGTGTTTTTGCTCTGCGAATGAATAACCCCTCAGTTCCTTTCACTTCAGCCATTCTAGTCCCTCATTCCAGATACTGGGATTCCCATGAGAAGAATCAGCATTTTGGGTCCATAATTTAGAATATCAAAACCTTCCTCGAATAACATTGATTGATGTGTAGACATATATAGCGATACACGTGTATGTACCTACACACTTTAAGTTATGATGGAGACTCAGGTCAACCCAACCTGCAGGCGCTGGGCCTGGCTCACTGCCTAACCCATACGGCGCACTGACGTGGGACTCCTGGGGGGTTCTCGGTGAGCAGCCGAATCTTACATCACCTTGAACAAATCTGGCGGAGTGAAATATTACGCAGGTTTTATGACCACAGTGTGTACAGAATGAATATGAGAGAAAGAAAGAGAAAGAGAGAGAAGGAGGGAGAAAGGGAAGTAAGGAAGAAAAGAAGAGAGCCGCAAAGTGGCTGAGGCCAAAGAGGGAAACCTAAGCAAAAGCAGGTAGACCAGGAGGTCAAAAAGTGTGACCGCAGGAGAGGTACAGAATTAGTGCTGCCAGCAGATGATAAAAGCCTTGGTCCTCCTCCTGCATCTCATCCTACTGAAGTTCAATGTCACTATCATTGTCAATCTTTTCCCAGCAACAGTTCCCCACTGGTCATTAAGTCATTCATTAGGCACCTGTTGAATACCTTCTAGGCCCCAGATGGGATGTGGTGCCAAGAACTTTAATCCTTAGTCCTCATGGGGTAGGCAGGGACCATGCAGCCCTGTGCTTTACACAGAGGACATACTCAACAAGTATTTGTTGAACATATAGTTTCAATAAAACACAGAACATGCCGTGATGGAGCACACCTAGGATTCCATGGAAGCTAAGAGAAGCATCAAAGCACTCCTTGAGGGTACAAATTCTTTTACGCCCCTTTTCCCACTGCCTGGCACAGATGGCAGCCGCCAGTGTTTGTTGAATGAATAAATGGGTGTGTGAATAAATTAAAACAAAGAAAATCTACCCATATATAGATAAATCAGATTCTGTTTCAAAGCTTGATTTAGGAGTTTGCCATTACAAAAATTCTTTCCTTAAGGCAGATTTCAACCCCGATGATATTGCCATTGCTGTGTCTGAATAAAACATTAAAAGTTCTTTTTTTAAAAAAATTTTTTCGAATTTAATCTGTTAAACAGAACCAGCTTTCAGCAGATTTTTCTCATCTCCTCCCCTGCTGCTACAGATCCTGTGTCCACAAACAATAGATGAAAAGAGGAAAATTCAGTTTAAAATATTTTCTTTGCATAGAAGAAAAAAGTGAAAGGGAAGCCTTAGTGGGTTTTTTTGCCCAACTCCTTCTGGGGAGAGTTGATGGAATTGGTTATTTTTGCATTTATAAAAACACAACCTTATGTTTCTCTATAGTTTTTATCCCCCTCCCATCAGAAGGATCATAAAGTTCTTTGCCAATTATACAGCAAAGAAATTATATCATTATATAATGCCACCGATTGTGACAATTGAGAATTAAATAGCAGCTTAACATACTGAAAAGTATAGCAGGAAGGAAAAACATGAACAAATGAGCTCATTTAGCTTATTATAGACACCAGGGCTTCAACGTTCCGGTTCCACAGCAACAGCGCCGCAGTCCGCAGCTACGATGATGCAGTGCCCGCTAGCAAACGAGAACCTGACAGCCACAGGGCCGCGGGGAAACTAAAGTCCCATGTTCTTCGTAACTTCCCAGACCAGTATGGACTTGGCCTTCTCCTCAAAAGTCCTCTGAGGTCATCGGAGCCTGTTAATTTTCTCCTCATATTCCATTAATGAATCAGAGACAGGCAAGTAGTCAAATTTCCAAAACTCATTACCAAAGTGTTGTCTGCCAACGGCAATGGTGCGGGCCTTCCTTGCTCCCTGGTCACTCGCTTTCTGGCATTCGAAAGCAGAAAAATGTGCTCATCACAGTGGCATTTTTTATTTTCATACATGGTTGATTTGTAGGGGAGAAATCCATTCTATTACTGACCTATATTCTTCAAAATGTATCTGATGTGTTTCACAGACTCTCCTCGCCCTTTAATGTTTGGTGGTCCTTGATTTGTTGCCCGAGTTCTGTCAACTTCATTTTAGAGACTTTGGTCTCTTCTCTGACACAGGCTGCACATGGTTGGATGAAGGAGTTGAAGAGACGATATCTAGAAGGAAGGAAGCCAATGCTTCTGAGCACAAGAAGCCAGATTTCCTGCAATAAATCGTATTTGGGGCCAGATGCTTTCCATCACAAAACCGTGAAGCAGGTATCACTGCCCTATTTTATGAGGGAAAGCCTGAGACTTCAAGAGATTAAGTCAACATTTCACAAATATGGCCCACAGAGTTCATTGTCAACCAGAAGACCACCAGAATGGCTAAAGAGTAGACAGGAGAGCTTTATTGGAGATATCAGCTTGCATAGGAAGAGAGAGCCTCCAGCATGGACCCAAAGGTGCTCTCTCTCCAAAGAGGGAATGGACAGGTGGGTTTTTATGCCTCACAGGGTCTGTGTTATACAATAGAGTCATGTATATTCAGCAGGTTCTGGGGAAAAGCTATACATATTTATGAGGGTAGCCAAGCACATGTGTAATGGGTAAACATATATGTAACATATATCCTGTGTTCACTTTGGGGTGGGTTTTAGCATTAAATGAGGTGGAAATTTGGCTCTTTATGTCAAAAGGTAAACTATAGGACACAAAGACACTTTGTGAACAGCCTCTATAAGTTGGCTGAAACTGGCTTAAGGTCTACAGTTGCTTATCAGAAAAGAACGTTTCTAAGGCCTGTCTTCTGTCCAGTCAGAATTGTAGCAGTCTGGGTTGTAAGTCAGAGTTAAGGAGGGGTTTGATAATTTGTCTGATAGCTTCTATTGTTAGGGAGTTTAGCAAGCGTGTGGTTTTTCTTGTAGCCATAGGAATTTAGAGAGTTGCCATGCTAGCGAGTCCTGAACCCTCAACCCATAGGTAACTTTTGTTTCCTTAACTTTAGAGTCCATCTTAGTTGTTAAAGTGGTATCTATTTCTGTCTCTCAAATCAGATCATGGATCAGAATCACCTGGAAACTAGTAAAACTCACTCTAAAACTACTTAATCAGAATATCTGGTGTGGGGCCCTGAATATGAATTTTAATAGGTCCAGGTGATTCTCACATACCAAGGTTTTACTGGATGAATAATTTATCTAACGCCATCCTGCAAGAAAGGAGCAGAGACAGAATTTCCACTTAGGTCTGTGGACTCCGAAGCCTATACCATTGCTTTTTTGAGCTCTCTTCTAACATTCTAACATTTTACGAATATAAGCAACTTAAGATATCATAGTAATAATAATAACAGTAAGCTTTTCATTTAGTGATTACAGTGTGGCAGACTTAAGTAGACTTAATACACATTAGCTTAATGATCCTCACAACACCACCATGGGGTCAGTGTTATTATTTTATTATTATTTCTATTTTACATTTTTGGAAACTGAGGCTTGGACAAATTATTTTAATCCTTAGCTGTCTGTAGCAAAGGTGGTGCTAAAAATTAACTTCAGGGGGCTATTCAGTTTAGTCAAAACAAGGTGGTTTCTATGCAAATGAAGCTTTAAAACAAATTCCTTTGTTCTCCCTCCAAAATAGAAAACCACTCCTAAACCTATCCAATATGGAAATTCTGGAGTCTTCACCAGTCTTACTGGAAAGCCTACACTCTTAACTGTTATTCTGTGCTGCTTCCAACATTGAACAACCATTTCTTTTTAGCATAATTAGTTCATTTCATTTCAATTCAATTCTACCAAATGCTTATGGAGCACCCAGTGTGGAGCAGGCATGTGCTTAGCCCTGTAGGAGATGGGAAGGCAACTTAGACAGAATTTTGTATTCCTAAACCTCACTGCTTAATGAGATAGGAAAATACGCATAAGAAGTATTATAATCAAGATTACCAAACACAATAAAAGAACAATACGGGAATGGTTAATTTTTAACTAGGAAAAGAGAAGCTCATACTCCCATCCACCAGCTAGGGGCCACCTTTTCACCATCATTCTCCTTCCCCTCAGGCTACCTGGAAATATGGCTAAAGACCAACTACATTGAAGGGCTGTAAGTGTTGCCTAAGAATAGGAAAGAGAATCATGTAACAGGGAATGGCCTGGAAAAGGGTAAAAATGTTTTTGTCTCTATAAAACCTCCCTACTCCTTTTGGGAATTAAACCTGCATCCCTGCCTCAGGCCAGTGGTAGGTAGGGGCAGGGGAATGTCCTTTGTTCTTCATACCATAGGAGATGGCTCAAGGGAATTGTCCCCACAGAGGTCAGGAGATTATCTTAGCCAGAGATGGGATAAATCAGAACCATGAACTGTAGTTGAACAGCAATAGCCTGAAGCTGAAAACCTCCCTTTTAGAAGCTCTGTATTCCTGCTCAGAGGCAGGACATTGGTACTTTGAGATGGGAGTCTGACAACCTCTTCATTTGCGAGCAAATTAATAAACTTCTCTTTCCATATCCTCAAATCACTTGTCCTCATTCTTCTGATGCAGCCTCAGGGATAAGTGCTGAGCTTTTGGTAACAGAATTTGGCATCTCTGGGTGGGCCCATTGGCACCCTGGCAGAGCAGCACCCTACGACTGTGGCTGCAGCTAGAAGAGGCAGGGAACAGCCCAGGGTCATGCCATGGATCTCCGTGGGAGAAGCACCATCATTTCGGGTGAAAGAGAGAGGAACTGCCCCAGCAGCTGCCAGAGCCTGTTTAAGTCCAAGGGAGTGTCTGTCGCTCCCTCTGCAGAATCAGACACAGCTCCTAGCTACCTAAATGTTGAGGAGAAGAAAACGGATCTAGAAATATCTCGACAGCCTTGGCCATTTTTCTGAGTAAGTTCCCCAGTGTGCACTGCGAGACCCTTGATTCCACCCATTTGAGGAGGGTTTTGAACCTTCCAGCCCTGTGGCAGGGCATTCATTTGGAGACACCATTTGGGGTGGAAGTCATGAGGCTGAATGGAACTAGGGAACCAGGTTTGGATTTTTAGCTCATTTGTGGTTCCCAGGGAATGGGGGAACTAGGCCACCCATTTGGGTGACAGGGCATTGTTTGGAGGTGCTATTTGGGGTGATGGAGGTGCCACTTAGGGTGGTGTTTGTCCTCTTCGGATTCCCATTTGATTGACAGGCCTTGGCATTTTAGATGGTTTGTGTTGGAAATTTCCTATATTGTTTGTGTTCGATTGTTTGTGAGTTTTGTCCTAATATGGGATACTCTGTTTCTGTTCCATCTGAAAGTCCCTCGGGAAAAATTTCAGCTGATGGCCAACTTATAGCCATAAACCTATGTCTGAAGAAAGAATGATGCATTATTGTAACACTGCCTGGCCAATGTAAGTGTTGGGGTGCAAGGAGGAGTGGCCATTGAATGGAACCTTAAATTATTATACTATCTTACAACTGGAATTATTTTGTTAAAGTTCAGGTAAATGGGACAAGATCCCATATGTACAGTCTTTTATGCAATTGCGTAATGTAAGAGGCTGAAAGGCCTAGGACAAAGCTAATGGTACAAAGGAAACCTCCTCCCATAGTTGGGGAGGGGAACCAGACCCTGGATGACAGAATTGAGGAGGAATTAAGCAGGTTATACCTCATGAACCCTTTCAGTTTGAACCTCACGCCCCAAAACCTAGGCAAAACTCTGTAATTGGTTCATGAAAATCTTACTTATTGATGTTTTTATTGTTACAATTAATATCAACAATTTAATTCTAAAAAAGTGAATGAAATGAAGTCAATAAATTTCATTTTTCTATTTAAATTACATTTAAGCCTGACAAGTTAAGAAAAACACTTTACCTATATGAACTATTTTTCAAGTTTTCACGTTACTTTTTACATTACTAATTTTCAAGTTTTTATATTACTTTTTTATTGAAAAACAGGAAAAAAAAACACAGTTTTCATTACATTAGAAAGGATCATTTTATTTACAAAGTCTTTATTCTATTTTTGTAATAAA